>NC_058087.1:200989353-201127572 GCF_014858855.1 Bufo gargarizans
GAGTCTCTGTATTACACCTGTGATATTACAGGAGAGGAGTCTCTGTATTACACCTGTGATATTACAGGAGGGGGGGTCTCTGCATTACACCTGTGATATTACAGGAGGGGGAGTCTCTGTATTACACCTGTGATTACGGGGGGGGGGGGAGTCTCTGTATTACACCTGTGATATTACAGGGGGGGGGGGGAGTCTCTGTATTACACCTGTGATATTACAGGAGGGGGAGTCTCTGTATTACACCTGTGATATTACAGGAGGGGGGAGTCTCTGCATTACACCTGTGATATTACAGGAGGGGGGAGTCTCTGTATTACACCTGTGATATTACAGGGGGGGGGAGTCTCTGTATTGCACCTGTGATATACAGGAGGGGAGTCTCTGTATTACACCTGTGATATTACAGGAGGGGGAGTCTCTGTATTACACCTGTGATATTACAGGAGAGGAGTCTCTGTATTACACCTGTGATATTACAGGAGAGGAGTCTCTGTATTACACCTGTGATATTACAGGAGGGGGGTCTGTATTACCTGTGATATTACAGGAGGGGGAGTCTCTGATTACACCTGTGATATTACAGGGGGGGGGGGGGGGGAGTCTCTGTATTACACCTGTGATATTACAGGGGGGGGGGGTCTGTATTACACCTGTGATTACAGGAGGGGAGTCTCTGTATTACACCTGATATTTACAGGAGGGGGGAGTCTCTGCATTACACCTGTGATATTACAGGAGGGGGGAGTCTCTGTATTACACCTGTGATATTACAGGGGGGGGGGGAGTCTCTGTATTGCACCTGTGATATTACAGGAGGGGAGTCTCTGTATTACACCTGTGATATTACAGGGGGGGGGTCTCTGTATTACACCTGTGATATTACAGGAGGGGGGGTCTCTGTATTAACCTGTGATATTACAGGGGGGGGGTCTCTGTATTACACCTGTGATATTACAGGGGGGGGAGTCTCTGTATTACCTGTGATATACAGGAGGGGGAAGTCTCTGTATACACCTGTGATATTACAGGAGGGGGAGTCTCTGCATTACACCTGTGATATTACAGGAGGGGGAGTCTCTGTATTACACCTGTGATATTACAGGAGGAGGAGTCTCTGTATTACACCTGTGATATTACAGGAGGGGGGAGGTCTCTGTATTACACCTGTGATATTACAGGAGGGGAGAGTCTCTGTATACACCTGTGATATTACAGGAGGGGGAGTCTCTGTATTACACCTGTGATATTACAGGAGGGGGAGTCTCTGTATTACACCGTGATATTACAGGGGGGGCGGAGTCTCTGTATTACACCTGTGATATTACAGGGGGGGGAGTCTCTGTATTACACCTGTGATATTACAGGAGGGAGTCTCTGTATTACACCTGTGATATTACAGGAGGGGGGAGTCTCTGTGTTACACCTGTGATATTACAGGAGGGGGGAGTCTCTGTTACACCTGTGATATTACAGGAGGGGGAGTCTCTGTATTACACCTGTGATATTACAGGGGGGAGGAGTCTCTGTATACACCTGTGATATTACAGGGGGGCCGAGGAGTCTCTGTATTACACCTGTGATATTACCGGAGGGGGGTCTCTGTCTTACACCTGTGATATTACGGGGGGGGGGGGGTCTCTGTATTACACCCTGTGATATTACAGGGGGTGGGGGGGAGTCTCAGTATTACACCTGTGATATTACAGGAGGGGGGGGGGGGTCTCTGCATTACACCTGTGTATTAACGGGGGGGGGGGGAGTTCTGTATTACATCTGTGATATTACAGGGCGGGGGAGTCTCTGTATTACACCTGTGATATTACGGGGGGGGGGGGAGTCTCTGTATTACACCTGTGATATTACAGGAGGGGGGGGTCTCTGCATTACACCTGTGATATTACAGGAGGGGGGGTCTCTGCATTACACCTGTGATATACAGGAGGGGGGGTCTCTGCATTACACCTGTGATATTACGGGGGGGGGGGATCTCTGTATTACACTCGTGATATACGGGGGGGAGTCTCTGTATTACACCTGTGATATTAGGAGGGGGGAGTCTCTGTATTACACCTGTGATATTACAGGAGGGGGAGTCTCTGTGTTACACCTGTATATTACAGGGGGGGGGGAGTCTCTGTATTACACCTGTGCTATTACAGGAGGGGGGAGTCTCTGTGTTACACCTGTGATATTACAGGAGGGGGAGTCTCTGCATTACACCTGTGATATTACGGGGGGGGGGGAGTCTCTGCATTACACCTGTGATATTACAGGAGGGGGAGTCTCTGTGTTACACCTGTAATATTACAGGGGGGGGGGGGAAGTCTCTGTTACACTGTGATATTACAGGAGGGGGGGGGTCTCTGCTGACACCTGTGATATTACACGGGGGGGGGGGGTCTCTGTATTACATCCTGTGATATACGGGGGGGGGGGGGAGTCTCTGTATTACACCTGTGATATTACGGGGGGGGGGGGGGGGAGTCTCTGTATTACACCTGTGATATTACGGGGGGGGGGGGGAAGTCTCTGCATTACACCTGTGATATTACAGGAGGGGAAGTCTCTGTATTACACCTGTGATATTACTGTGATATTACAGGAGGGGAGTCTCTGCATTACACCTGTGATATTACGGGGGGGGGGGGGGGGGGAGTCTCTGCATTACACCTGTGATATTACAGGAGGGGGAGTCTCTGTATTACACCTGTGATATTACAGGAGGGGGGAGTCTCTGTATTACACCTGTGATATTACAGGAGGGGGGGGGTCTCTGCATTACACCTGTGATATTACAGGAGGGGGAAGTCTCTGTATTACACCTGTGATATTACAGGAGGGGGGGGTCTCTGCATTACACCTGTGATATTACAGGAGGGGGGAGGTATTCTGTATTACCACCTGTGATATTACAGGAGGGGGGGGGTCTCTGCATTACACCTGTGATTATTACAGGAGGGGGAGTCTCTGCATTACACCTGTGATATTACAGGAGGGGGAGTCTCTGCATTACACCTGTGATATTACAGGAGGGGGAGTCTCTGTATTACACCTGTGATATACAGGAGGGGGGGTCTCTGCTTACACCGTGATATTACAGGAGGGGGGGGGGTCTCTGCATTACACTGTGATATTACAGGAGGGGGAGTCTCTGTATAACACCTGTGATATTACAGGAGGGGGGGGGGTCTCTGCATTACACCTGTGGATATTACAGGAGGGGGAGTCTCTGTATTACACCTGTGATATTACAGGAGGGGGAGTCTCTGCATTACACCTGTGATATTACAGGAGGGGGGGGTCTCTGCATTACACCTGTGATATTACAGGAGGGGGAGTCTCTGTATAACACCTGTGATATTACAGGAGGGGGGGGGGGTCTCTGCATTACACCTGTGATATTACAGGAGGGGGAGTCTCTGTAGTACACCATGTGATATTACAGGAGGGGGAGTCTCTGCATAACACCTGTGATATACAGGAGGGGGGGGTCTCTGCATTACACCTGTGATATTACAGGGGGGGGGGTCTCTGCATACACATGTGATATTACAGGAGGAGGGAGTCTCTGTATTACACCTGTGATATATTACGGGGGGGGGGGGTCTCTGCATTACACCTGTGATATTACAGGGGGGGGGGGAGTCTCTGTATTACACCTGTGATATTACAGGAGGGGGAGTCTCTGTATTACACCTGGTGATATTACAGGAGGGGGAGTCTCTGTATTACACCTGTGATAATACAGGGGGGGGGGGTCTCTGTATTACACCTGTGATATTACAGGAGGGGGAGTCTCTGTATACACCTGTGATATTACAGGAGGGGGGAGTCTCTGTATTACACCTGTGATATTACAGGGGGGAGTCTCTGTATTACACCCTGTGATATTACAGGAGGGGGGAAGTCTCTGTATTACACCTGTGATATTACAGGAGGGGGGGGTCTCTGCATTACACCTGTGATATTACAGGAGGGGGAGTCTCTGTATTACACCTGTGATATTACAGGAGGGGGGGGTCTCTGCATTACACCTGTGATATACAGGAGGGGGAGTATCTGTATTACACCTGTGATATTACAGGAGGGGGGGGTCTCTGCATTACACCTGTGATATTACAGGAGGGGGAGTCTCTGCATTACACCTGTGATATTACAGGAGGGGGAGTCTCTGTATTACACCTGTGATATTACAGGAGGGGGGTCTCTGCATTACACCTGTGATATTACAGGAGGGGGGGGGTCTCTGCATTACACCTGTGATATTACAGGAGGGGGAGTCTCTGTATAACACCTGTGATATTACAGGAGGGGGGGGGGGTCTCTGCATTACACCTGTGATATTACAGGAGGGGGAGTCTCTGTATTACACCTGTGATATTACAGGAGGGGGAGTCTCTGCATTACACCTGTGATATTACAGGAGGGGGGGGTCTCTGCATTACACCTGTGATATTACAGGAGGGGGAGTCTCTGTATAACACCTGTGATATTACAGGAGGGGGGGGGGGTCTCTGCATTACACCTGTGATATTACAGGAGGGGGAGTCTCTGTATTACACCTGTGATATTACAGGAGGGGGAGTCTCTGCATAACACCTGTGATATTACAGGAGGGGGGGGTCTCTGCATTACACCTGTGATATTACAGGAGGGGGGGGTCTCTGCATTACACCTGTGATATTACAGGAGGAGGGAGTCCTCTGTATTACACCTGTGATATATTACGGGGGGGGGTCTCTGCATTACACCTGTGATATTACAGGGGGGGGGGGAGTCTCTGTATTACACCTGTGATATTACAGGAGGGGGAGTCTCTGTATTACACCTGTGATAATACAGGGGGGGGGTCTCTGTATTACACCTGTGATATTACAGGAGGGGGGAGTCTCTGTATTACACCTGTGATATTACAGGAGGGGGGAGTCTCTGTATTACACCTGTGATATTACAGGGGGGAGTCTCTGTATTACACCTGTGATATTACAGGAGGGGGGAGTCTCTGTATTACACCTGTGATATTACAGAAGGGGGGAGTCTCTGTATTACACCTGTGATATTACAGAAGGGGGGAGTCTCTGTATTACACCTGTGATATTACAGGAGGGGGGAGTCTCTGTATTACACCTGTGATAATACAGGAGGGGGGGAAGTCTCTGTATTACACCTGTGATATTACAGGGGGGGGGGGTCTCTGTATTACACCTGTGATATTACAGGAGGGGGGAGTCTCTGTATTACACCTGTGATATTACAGGGGGGGGGAGTCTCTGTATTACACCTGTGATATTACAGGGGGGGGGGGGAAGTCTCTGTATTACACCTGTGATATTACAGGAGGGGGGGGGAGAGTCTCTGTATTACACCTGTGATATTACAGGGGGGGGAGTCTCTGTATTACACCTGTGATATTACAGGAGGGTGGGTCTCTGCATTACACCTGTGATATTACAGGAGGGGGGGGGGTCTATGCATTACACCTGTGATATTACAGGAGGGGGGAGTCTCTGCATTACACCTGTGATATTACGGGGGGGGGGGGGTCTCTGTATTACACCTGTGATATTACAGGAGGGGGGATTCTCTGTATTACACCTGTGATATTACAGGAGGGGGGGGGGGGAGTCTCTGTATTACACCTGTGATATTACAGGAGGGGGAGTCTCTGTATTACACCTGTGATATTACAGGAGGGTGGGGTCTCTGCATTACACCTGTGATATTACAGGAGGGGGAGTCTCTGTATTACACCTGTGATATTACAGGAGGGGGGGTCTCTGCATTACACCTGTGATATTACAGGGGGGGGAAGTCTCTGTATTACACCTGTGATATTACAGGAGGGGGGGGGTCCTCTGCATTACATCTGTGATATTACAGGAGGGGGGGAGTCTCTGTATTACACCTGTGATATACAGGAGGGGGGTCTCTGCATTACACCTGTGATATTACAGGAGGGGGGGGGGGGAGTCTCTGTATTACACCTGTGATATTACAGGAGGGGGAGTCTCTGTATTACACCTGTGATATTACAGGAGGGGGAGTCTCTGTATTACACCTGTGATATTACAGGGGGGGGGGGGGAGTCTCTGTATTACACCTGTGATATTACAGGAGGGGGAGTCTCTGCATTACACCTGTGATATTACAGGAGGGGGAGTCTCTGTATTACACCTGTGATATTACAGGAGGGGGGAGTCTCTGTATTACACCTGTGATATTACAGGAGGGGGGAGTCTCTGTATTACACCTGTGATATACAGGAGGGGGGAGTCTCTGTATTACACCTGTGATATTACAGGAGGGGGGGAGTCTCTGTTTACACCTGTGATATTACAGGAGGGGGGAGTCTCTGTATTACACCTGTGATATTACGGAGGGGGGAGTCTCTGTATTACACCTGTGATATTACAGGAGGGGGGAGTCTCTGTATTACACCTGTGATATTACAGGAGGGGGAGTCTCTGTATTACACCTGTGATATTACAGGAGGGGAGTCTCTGTATTACACCTGTGATATTACAGGAGGGGGGGGTTCTCTGCATTACACCTGTGATATTACGGGGGGGGGGGGGGAGTCTCTGTATTACACCTGTGATATTACAGGAGGGGGGAGTCTCTGTATTACACCTGTGATATTACAGGAGGGGGGAGTCTCTGTATTACACCTGTGATATTACAGGAGGGGGAGTCTCTGTATTACACCTGTGATATTACAGGAGGGGGAGTCTCTGCATTACACCTGTGATATTACAGGGGGGGGAGTCTCTGTATTACACCTGTGATATTACAGGAGGGGGAGTCTCTGTATTACACCTGTGATATTACAGGAGGAGGGGGGAATCTCTGTATTACACCTGTGATATTACAGGAGGGGGGGTCTCTGCATTACACCTGTGATATTACAGGAGGGGGGGTCTCTGCATTACACCTGCGATATTACAGGAGGGGGAGTCTCTGTATTACACCTGTGATATTACAGGAGGGGGGAGTCTCTGTATTACACCTGTGATATTACAGGAGGGGGGAGTCTCTGTATTACACCTGTGATATTACAGGAGGAGGGGAGTCTCTGTATTACACCTGTGATATTACAGGGGGGGGAGTCTCTGTATTACACCTGTGATATTACAGGAGGTGGGAGTCTCTGTATTACACCTGTGATATTACAGGAGGAGGGGGGAATCTCTGTATTACACCTGTGATATTACAGGAGGGGGGGTCTCTGCATTACACCTGTGATATTACAGGAGGGGGAAGTCTCTGTATTACACCTGTGATATTACAGGATGGGGAGTCTCTGTATTACACCTGTGATATTACAGGGGGGGAAGTCTCTGTATTACACCTGTGATATTACAGGAGGGGGGGGTCTCTGCATTACACCTGTGATATTACAGGAGGGGGAGTCTCTGTATTACACCTGTGATATTACAGGAGGGGGAGTCTCTGTATTACACCTGTGATATTACAGGAGGGGGGGTCTCTGCATTACACCTGTGATATTACAGGAGGGGGGAGTCTCTGTATTACACCTGTGATATTACAGGAGGGGGGGGGGGGTCTCTGCATTACACCTGCGATATTACAGGAGGGGGAAGTCTCTGTATTACACCTGTGATATTACACGGGATCTGTGTTGGAGCCAGGTGAATTGTCAGCTCCCGTGGACATGCAGACGCCATCTTATCTGTAGGGGAGGGGGGGGGGGTGGCTAGGACATCATTTACATGAGGACCTGGGGGCCATTTTGTCTTCTGACCTTCCATTCTCCCTTCCAGTCCCAACCAACCAAATGTCCGAGCTGGGAAGAAGCTGAGACTGGGAACCATGGCCGCCGACTGCTGTGCCACACAGTGCAGTTACCATGGAGACCCTGGGCCAGAAGATCCAGATGACGATCACCAGTATGGCGAAGGAACGCAGGAGCTGGTCACCGCGGTGACGAGGACATGAACAAGCCATAGGGGCTGGTCTCATACAATAATGGGAGTGGCTGTATGGAGTAATAGGAGGGGTTATTCAGAGTAATAAGAGGAGATATATGGAGTAATAGGAGTTATATAGATTAATGGGAGGCGTTATATGGAGTAATAGGAGGGGATATAAGGAGTAAAAGCAAAAGTTATATGCAATAATGGGAGGGGTTATATGGATTAATGGGAGGAGTTATATGGACTAATGGGAGGAGTTATATGGACTAATGGGAGGAGTTATATGGACTAATGGGAGGGGTTATATGGAGAAATGGGAGGAGTTATATGGAGAAATGGGAGGAGTTATATGGAGTAATAGGAGGGATTATCTGGAATAATAGAAGGGGTTTTGTGGAGTGATAGGAGTTATACAGACTAATGGGAGGGGTTATATGGAGTAAAAGGAGGATTTCTATGGAGTAATGGGAGGTGTCATATACAGTAATGGGAGGGGCTATATAAAGTAATAGGAGGAGTTACATACAATAAAGAGGGACGTTTTATGGCGTAATGGTAAGAGTTATGTAGAGTAATGGGAGGAGTTATATGGAGTAATGGGAGGGGTTATATGGAGTAATGGGAGAGGTTATATGGAGTAATGGGAGGAGTTATATGAAATAATGGGAGGGGTTATTTGTATTAATAGGAGGAGTTATGAGTAATGGGAGGGGTTTTCTTTTCTTTGATTTCATTATATGATCAATGTCATGACAGCTTGTATTGTTTACACTTGGCATGTATGCTGGATAACTATCTTGTACCCTATTGCCATCATTGTACTGTCATGTGTGGGCTATGGCCTTGATTTTTCTTTCAATAAAAAGAAATATGGTTAAGAATATAACTACTATAATACTGCCTCCTATGTACAAGAATATAACTACTATAATACTGCCTCCTATGTACAAGAATATAACTACTATAATACTGCTCCTATGTACAAGAATATAACTACTATAATACTGCCTCCTATGTACAAGAATATAACTACTATAATACTGCCTCCTATGTACAAGAATATAACTACTATAATACTGCCTCCTATGTACAAGAATATAACTACTATAATACTGCCTCCTATGTACAAGAATATAACTACTATAATACTGCTCCTATGTACAAGAATATAACTACTATAATACTGCTCTTATGTACAAGAATATAACTACTATAATACTGCTCCTATGTACAAGAATTATCTACTATAATACTGCCTCCTATGTAGAAGAATATAACTACTATATACTGCCTCCATGTACAAGAATATAACTACTATATACTGCTCCTATGTACAGGATATAAACTACTATAATACGCCTCCGATGTACAAGAAGATAACTACTATAAATACTGCCCCTAAGTGACAAGAATAGTAACTGCTATAAAAAAGACTGCCTCCTATGTTACAAGAATATAACTACTATAATACTGCCCTCTATGTACAAGGATATAACTACTATATACTGTCTCCTATGTACAAGAATATACTACATATACTGCTTCGCTATGTACAAGAATATAACTACTATAATACTGCTCCTATGTACAGAATTAACTACTATATACTGCTCCTATGTACAAGAATATAGACTACTACAATACTGCTCCTATGTCCAAAGAATATAACTACTATATGCTACAATGTACAGCTCTAAACTACTATAATACTGCCTCCTATGTACAAGAATATAACTACTATAATACTGCCTCCTATGTACAAGAATATAACTACTATAATACTGCCTCCTATGTACAAGAATATAACTACTATAATACTGCTCCTATGTACAAGAATATAACTACTATAATACTGCTCCTATGTACAAGAATATAACTACTATAATACTGCTCCTATGTACAAGAATATAACTACTAGGGGGCGGAGTCTGACTGCCAACCTGGACAGTCGCATGTAGGAGAGCTCCTCTCACAGTAACCCTGCAACCTGGTTAATTTTGCACTTTAACCCAGCAAAGTATGGGGAAAGTCGGCAGATACATCCCCAGAGACAAATCAGACTCCCCAAAAGCGGACCGAGGGGCTGCAGAAATGGAGCGGTACCTGAATAAGAAGCCGGCCAGCGGCACCAGCGGCGGGGCTAAGATGGCGCCGCCTGCTCCGGATGAATGGTCTGTGGATTCGGAAGGGGCCACAGGGGTGCACCCTGACCTGGAAGACGAGTCTCTGCAGCCGGGTACAGCTCCCATATCGAGGAAATTCCTCCAGAAGGCCCTCTCTATGGCCATAGCTCCTGTGATGCAGGATTTACAAGAGATTAAGTCGGACATAAAGCAGATCGGCCACAGAGTGGAGACGCTAGAAGGCAATCAGGCGGCCATTTTATCACATGCACATACCCTGGGTGCTAACGCCGCAGCCTGTATGGTCTCCTTGGACACTGCCTTCTCTTTAATTGAAGACCAGGAGAACCGCAGCAGGCGGAAGAACATTCGTCTGCGCGGCCTCCCTGAACAGATTACACACGAGGAGTTGCCTGAAGTGGCGGCCGCCATCTTTGACAGCCTCGTGGGAGCGGAGAGTGCTGGCAGCATAGAAATTGAGCGCATCCACCGGTCGCTCCGGCCAAAGCCGAAAGATAATGAAAATCCAAGAGACGTGGTGTGCGGTCTCCTGAAATATACAGATACAGCTGCGATCCTGAGAGCTGCAAGAGAGCAGCAGGAACTCACCTACAAAGAATCCAGGATCCTCTTGTTTCAGGATTTGGCGCCAACGACGCTGAACAAGCGGAGGGCCCTCCGACCCCTCACTGATCATCTGCGGCACATTAAGACCCCTTACAAGTGGCTATTCCCTTTTGGCTTAACGTTTGCCATAGGGGGCAGAAGATGTACCATCAGAGTGCCAGGGGACCTTGCAGCAGCATGGGAGCTACTCCAGACCTCTCCCATGGACATCCCGTCATGGCTGCCCTCGGCGGAGACCGGAGTTCCGCTACCAAAGTTACCGGGAGTGCAGAGGTGGAACACAGCAGCGCCAAGGAGGAAGACAGGTTCCAGATTTCGGGACACTTGAGCACCTTCGGTTGTAAGGTTATCAGTTATTGAGTCGGGGCCTCGGGTTGTGTATTCATGTCACCCCGTTATTTCATTGCTTCACCTAAGCATTGATTTAGGTTAGCTTATAACATGCCGATTTCCCGTTATCTATATATTTTGTGACCTGGCCCAGTCCTGGGCTGTCTAGTGTTATGCTGGGAGTCCCATGCCGGGTTATGATATTTATCAACTTATATATGTTGCACCAGGTTAGCAGGTCCTGCGGGTAACTTAGGATCTATATAAGACCTTAGATCCCCCCCCACATGTCTTACATCAGGGGTACTCTAGCGCAGTCCTGGTGTCAGCGCATTCACTGGGTGGACGGCATACTGACTGTATGCTCCTTATCGGGAGTTGTCAGATGTATCCCCCCTAAGTTTGGTTACGTGACCATGTTCCCAAGTTCTGCGAGGAACAATGGTTACACTCCAGTTATTTATGGTTTTAGATCTCTCTTGCACATGATGATAGATGGCCGCTGGTGGGTCTATATGTACATGCGAGATGGCACAGATTAAATGTACATCTTTTAATGTAAGAGGGTTTAATACTCCACAAAAGAGATCCCAAGTCTTACGTTTACTGAAGGAATCTCGCACGGACATATGCTTTTTTCAGGAGCTGCATTTCAGATCCGAGAATGTCTCTACCTTACAGAAGGGATATTATAACAATTGGTTCCTCAGCACCTATGTGAAGGCCAAAAGAGGGGTCGGTATCGCCATTGCCAAAAGGGTGCCGTTTACAATGTCAGCCACACAGTCAGACGCAGAGGGCAGATTTGTTTTTGTAAAAGGAACAATAGGCACCCAACCTGTAACCCTAGCGAGCCTCTACAGCCCCAACAGGGGTCAGAAAGCTTGGATCTCGCAGACGTTGCAAGCTCTTAAAGCCTTTGCCGAGGGGTTTGTGTTGTTGGCGGGGACCTCAATGTAGCTCTTAACCCTAGTATTGACACCTCAGACGGTTCCACCCAGCAAACGCAGAAAACTTGGGCTGTATTAATTCGTGCATTTCTGACGCTAATCTGACTGATGCTTGGCGCTTAGTACATCCCACAGGCAGGGATTACACTTTTTTCTCTGCCCCCCATAATGTTTACAAAAGATTGGATTACCTCCTGATTTCGAATTCATGTATTGACATGGTAAAGCAGGCAGAGATTGGTCCCATTACAGTTTCGGATCATGCTCCGGTGTCAGTAGTTATACATATCTCTAGTCTACCCTCCACTAGTAAACAATGGAGACTTAACGAGACGTTGCTAGATAAAAAGGAGGTAGTGGAGGCACTGTCTCGGAGGCTGTCGTGGGTTTTTGAGGAGAACTTAACCCCAGATGTTCCTTTACCGACTGTGTGGGAAGCACATAAATCTGTTATGAGGGGGGAATTCATAGCTCTGGGTTGCAAAATTAAAAGGGAAAGGCAGCAAACAATACAGTCCCTACTTAATCGGATTACTGAGATTGAGAGTCTCCATAAAAGATCTAGAGCCTTACAGGCTCAGCAGGAGCTCCTCCTCACGAGAGCGAAACTGAAAGACCACCTGAATATATGCCATGCCAGAGCATATCAATATGCGCAGTTCCGGTTTTTCTCTCATGGGGACCGAGGCTCAAAGTTGATGTCTGCTCTTGTCAAGCAAAGGAAAGATTCTATGTATATTTCTAGCATAAAATCAGATGATGGTAAATCTCTGCACAGAACGATAGACATAGCTAAAGAGTTCCAGAAATTTTACCAAAACCTATACGGCCTAGATGATAGTACTAACCGCTCAGACTTAACTACGGATTCTGTGCTAGATGATTTTCTGTCTCAACTCAATTTGCCTCACCTTAGCAGGGAAGAGGGATCCTTGCTGACTGCTCCGATTACTGTGGAGGAGGTGGAGAGGGTCCTGAGATCAATGCCTGTGGGGAAATGCCCAGGACCGGACGGTTTTCCAGTGGGGTATTACAGGAAATTTACTAATATTTTATGCCCGCAACTCACGACTTGGTGTAATTCTCTTCTCACAGATGGATGCCTTCCCACCCAATCTCTAGAAGCTACAGTGACTATCTTGCCTAAACCCGGGAAGGACCACACGCTCTGCGGGAGTTACAGGCCCATATCTCTCCTGAATGTCGATATAAAGATCTGGGCCAAAATCTTGGCCTCTCGTCTTAGCTCCTTTCTCCCTAAATTGATCCACCCTGACCAAGCGGGTTTTGTGCCGGGAAGGGAGGGGAACCATAACTCCTGCAGAGTCGTTACGGCCATTCAGTGGGCAAAGAAGCAAGGTACACCTCTGACTTTTCTGAGTGTTGATGCGGAGAAGGCCTTTGACCGGGTGAACTGGAAGTTCATGGTGAAGACATTGCAGAGGTTTGGCATCCCTGAGCAATTTCAAAGGGCTGTCATGACCCTTTACACCAATCCGAGTGCTAAAATTAGAGTAAATGGCACTTTATCGCCTTCTTTCCCCATACATAATGGCACCCGACAGGGATGCCCACTATCCCCCGCCCTATATATATTAGTGATGGAGACCCTCCTACAAGCCATTAGAGACCATCCAGGTATAAGGGGGGTTAGGGCCAAGAATGATACAATTGAATATACCAATGTTGCGTATGCTGACGACCTTTTAGTAATGGTCTCCAACCCGGTCGAGGCCTTCCCGCATCTCCTATCTCTATTTGAAGTTTTTGGTAAGGTCTCTAACTACAAGGTGAATTACACCAAGTCGGAGGCCATGAATATTACAGCCCCATCGAAAAGTGTGTCCTCCCTTAAGACCACGACACCCTTCCTATGGCAGACCTCCCACATTACGTACCTGGGGGTTAAGATCCCGTCGGATCCGAAAAATATTTTTCAACTGAATTATACACCCCTCTTGTCTGAAGTGCAGCGCTTGCTGGGCTCTCTCCGCATACCATACACCTCTTGGATGGGGAGAAAGAACCTGCTGAAGGCCTTTGTATTGCCTAAAATACTTTATGTCATGCAGATGCTGCCTGTCTTCCTTCCCTCCTCATTTTTTACACAGATAAGGAGGTTGTTTTCTACTTACCTATGGGGGGGGAGGGGAGCCAGGATAGCGCATAGCAGATTAATCTTGAGGAAGACTCAGGGAGGGTTTGCTCTGCCAGACGTACAGTTATATTACCAGGCTATCCATCTTAGACGGTGGATGCAGCTCCACGTTCCTAGCTACTCTACGTTGGGCACTGACTTGGAGATACTCCAACTTTCTCAACTACAGAGAGCCGCGTTGTGGGGTCTGACCTCCACTTCCCTACACAGCCATACGCTGCTTAAAGGCACAAGCCTAGTGATTAGGCAACTTAACAAAGATGGAAAGTTATTAGGCAATCCCTCGCTAGTCATGCCTGCAGATTTGGCTCCCTATGCTGCAAGATCTAAGTTAACAGGCGCATCACCGGCGTGGCGTACTCTTAGAGATTTCTCTGTTAAAACGCTCCTAGATGAAGCCTTGGGTGAATTGTCTGCTGAACACCCTCTGCGTCTGGCTGTGCGATCCTGCAACTTCTTAGGCTTAGCCGACTTTAAACTAGTCAGCAAGATTTTACTGGGGAATCTGGCCCACAAACAGGAGTTGACGTGGTTTGAAAAAATCTTGTCATCCAGCTCACCACACAGAAGAGTGATCTCTTTATTCTATCTGGGGCTAAATGTCCCCAATACTACAGATGTCCCCCTATTCGTGAGAACCTGGGAGTCAGAACTAGATAGGACCTTCTCGGAGACAGACGTTCTCCGCCTTTATGCACACTCGCATGGCTTCTCCAGGTGTGTCAAAATCCAGGAGCATTCCTTTAAGGTACTCACCCAATGGTATATGACACCAAAACAACTGTTCCTTAGAGGCCTTAGTCCTAGTGACCGTTGTTGGAGATGTGAGACCGGGGAGGGCACTCTCTCACATATTTTTTGGTCCTGCCCTAAGATTCAGCCTTTCTGGGCTGCAGTATCCAAATCCATTAACTTGATTACGCACAAGGTGATACCTTTGTCTCCAGAGTTGGTCCTACTATGGCTACCCACTACAGAGCTATCTCCTTCCAAAAGCAATTTAGCCACACAACTGATCCAGGCTGCGAGACTAATAATCCCTCAGAGATGGCTCAGTACCGAACCGCCTACTCTCTTACATTGGGTAAATAAGGTTGAACACATACAACGTCTAGAAGAACTGGCTAGCTGGGAGTCCAGAACTCATGAGAAACATGTCAAAGTGTGGAAACCTTGGTTACACTACCGTCTATCATTCTCAGTGACAGCTCAATAAAGGTCATTTGACCCTATCTTTCTGAACTGCTACGTTCTACCCTAACACTGTGTTCTCGCATTTTCCCACATGCTGTGCTCTGAGATCTAGTTTATGGTTTGATTTGTTGGTAAGGTCGTTGCCTTGCTGTTCACCATCAAGTTAAAATGTCCCCGCAGACTAAGTGACGTGCGTAAGCACATTCTTATATACTCAAGGTGTACATCTGCAAAGATACGCAAGGGCCTATAGGTTTATATGACGCGTTGTATTGTATGCATCCTGTTAGGGTCCCTGTCTTGACGCAATTTTTTGTCCATGCTGCTTATGTATGCTTATGGGATGTGTCTATCCCTTATGTGGCTTTTATTGATGTACTTGGAATTATTGCTCTGGGTATGTATGGTCACTATGTACATGCTGTCTGCTTCTTTTCAATAAAAAGAAAATTGACAAGAAAATAACTACTATATTACTGCTCCTATGTACAAGAATATAACTACTATAATACTGCTCCTATGTACAGGAATATAACTACTATAATACAGCCTCCTATGTACAAGAATATAACTACTATAATACTGCTCCTCTGTACAGGAATATAACTACTATAATACTGCCTCCTATGTACAGGAATATAACTACTATAATACTGCCTCCTATGTACAAGAATATAACTACTATAATACTGCTCCCTATGTACAAGTAATATAACTACTATAATACAGCCTCCTATGTACAAGATATAACTACTATAATACTGCTCCTATGTACAAGGAATATAACTACTATAATACTGCTCCTATGTACAAGAATATAACTACTATAATACTGCTCCTATGTACAAGAATATAACTACTATAATACTGCTCCTATGTACAGAATATCACTACTATAATACCGCCTCCTATGTACAAGAATATAACTATATAATACCGCCTCCTATGTACAAGAATATAACTACTATAATACTGCTCCTATGTACAAGAATATAACTACTATAAATACTGCTCCTAGGTACAATAATAACTACTATAATACTGCTCCTATGTACAAGAATATCACTACTATAATACTGCCTCCTATGTACAAGAATATAACTACTATAATACTGCCCCCTATGTCCAAGAATATAACTACTAGTAATACTGCTCCTATGTACAAGAATATAACTACTATAATACTGCCTCCTATGTACAAGAAATATAACTACTGTAATACCTGCCTCCTATGTACAAGAATATAACTACTATAATACTGCCTCCTATGTACAGAAATATAACTACTATATACTGCTCCTATGTACAAGATATACTGCTATAATATGCTCCTACAAGAAGATAATACTATAATACTGCTCCTATGTACAGGAATATAACTACTATAATACTGCTCCTATGTACAAGAATATAACTACTATAATACTGCTCCCATGTACAAGAATATAACTACTATAATACTGCCTCCTATGTACAAGAATATAACTACTATAATACGGCTCCTAGATACAAGAATATAACTACTATAATACTGCTCCTATGTACAGGAATATAACTACTATAATACTGCTCCTATGTACAAGAATATAACTACTATAATACTGCTCCCATGTACAAGAATATAACTACTATAATACTGCCTCCTATGTACAAGAATATAACTACTATAATACGGCTCCTAGATACAAGAATATAACTACTATAATACTGCCTCCTATGTACAAGAATATAACTACTATAATACTGCTATGTACAAGAATATAACTACTATAATACTGCTCCTATGTACAAAAATATAACTACTATAATACTGCTATGTACAAGAATATAACTACTATAATACTGCACTGGTGCAGAGAATGGAGACTGAAGAAAGAAGAGACTGCGTGTAGAAGCTGAAGGCAGCAAACCCTGACCGCCAGGAGCTGTGTGACCGCAGGCTGACCTCCCTGCCCATACAGCTCGCTGATGCCGTAAGGGAGATGGACTCTGTGTTGGAACAACTGGGACCAGTTGGAAAAACTTACAGGAACTAGCAGCGCTTTGAATCAGAATTTTTCCAAGATTTCCTCCTCTACCATTGTATGGTCTCTATGTAGCGGTATCATGGGGGTCTCTGGTGATACTGGATCTTACCCTGGGGGTCTCCTCTGATTCCTCTACCATTATATGTGACTATACACGGTGCACTCCCCTCCCTCTATGTGACTATACACGGTGCACTCCCCTCCCTCTATGTGACTATACACGGTGCACTCCCCTCCCTCTATGTGACTATACACGGTGCACTCCCCTCCCTCTATGTGACTATACACGGTGCACTCCCCTCCCTCTATGTGACTATACACGGTGCACTCCCCTCCCTCTATGTGACTATACACGGTGCACTCCCCTCCCTCTATGTGATTATACACGGTGCACTCCCCTCCCTCTATGTGACTATACACGGTGCACTCCCCTCCCTCTATGTGACTATACACGGTGCACTCCCCTCCCTCTATGTGACTATATACAGTGCACTCCTCCTCTATTTGACTATACACGGTGCACTCCCCTCCCTCTATGTGACTATACACGGTGCACTCCCCTCCCTCTATGTGACTATATACGGTGCACTCCTCCTCTATGTGACTATATACGGTGCACTCCCCTCCCTCTATGTGACTATACACGACGCACTCCCCTCCCTCTATGTGACTATATACGGTGCACTCCCCTCCCTCTATGTGACTATATACGGTACACTCCCCTCCCTCTATGTGACTATACACGACGCACTCCCCTCCCTCTATGTGACTATATACGGTGCACTCCCCTCCCTCTATGTGACTATACACGGTGCACTCCCCTCCCTCTATGTGACTATACACGGTGCACTCCCCTCCCTCTATGTGACTATACACGGTGCACTCCCCTCCCTCTATGTGACTATACACAGTGAACTCCCCTCCCTCTATGTGACTATACACGGTGCACTTCCCCCCCCTCTATGTGACTATACACGGTGCACTCCCCCCCCCCCTATGTGACTATACACGGTGCACTCCCCTCCCTCTATGTGACTATACACGGTGCACTCCCCCCCTCCATGTGACTATACATGGTGCACTCCCCTCCCTCTATGTGACTATACACGGTGCACTCCCCTCCCTCTATGTGACTATACACGGTGCACTCCCCTCCCTCTATGTGACTATACACGGTGCACTCCCCTCCCTCTATGTGACTATACACGGTGCACTCCCCTCCCTCTATGTGACTATACACGGTGCACTCCCCTCCCTCTATGTGACTATACACGGTGCACTTGTTAAAGATTAACCCCTTGGGGGTACATCGATTTGGAGCACCAGAGTGCATCTTAAATGCTCTAATTTAGGGCTACTTTAATAAATGGCACCCCAGATGGGACCCCAAGGCGAAGGGAGCATCAACAGCCGACACACAAGAGGCCCCATGACTTGACGAATGGCAGAGAGGAGATGGTCGGCTTTAATAGAACGGTAAGAATACTCTTACCCGCCTTTCTGCCATTTAGTTCGTCACTTCATGTTGGCTTGGTCTGCTGTGAGGTGGTACCCATGTAAGTATAGTAGTCGGCTAATATGCTGAAAGCCTGGGGTCCATAGAACCATAATCTGAATTGATAGATCACTCTGGTGTGTGTATATGTTTTGTGTGTGATTTATGTGAGGAGCGAGTTGAGCACAGATGGTAAAACCACAGACAAAGGGAGGGGACAGTAACCTCCTGGTTTGGAAGGGGGCGCTGTAGCACTGAGGTGTGGGACAAAGTAAACTCCGGCTGACCTGGCCAGGAAGACGCGTGGAGTCGTATGATCCTTAGATAAGGGAAGACTGCAGAGATATTCTCCACCTGACCTGACCTCAGGGAGACGCGTGGAGCCGTATGACCCTTAGAAAGGGAAGACTGCAGGGATATTCTCCACCTGACCTGACCCCCAGGAAGAGGCGTGCAGAGCCCACCTGACCCCTGGAGCAGGGGAAGACGTGTGGGGAATCCCAGCTGACTAGTCAGACGTGATAGTCGGATTTGAGCCAACCAGAGGGGAGGGTGAATCCTTTGTCTGTGGAGGAAAGGGTTAAAGGTGCCTCTTTACTCCTGTTTTGTGTGCATCAGTCTGAAATACTGCTGTTGAAATGGGTCAGTCCCAGTATTATGAAGAAGGAGAAAATACAGCCCCTAGCTAGTAGCAAGGGAAGAGGGAGATTATAGGATGTGATATTAATAGAGAATTGAAAGTTAAAATATGAAAAAGAATGTCCGAGAAAGTGTGGCCCCGGACAGCAGGTCGCCCGGCTGGCAACAGGGATGAAAATCTGTGAAGTTAGAGCTTACAGACTGTGGGCATCAGAACTCCTGTGATGTTGAGGGGGTTCTAATGAGTGAGAAAACAGAGCAGTGTCAGGATGTTAATTGATGGCACTAGCAAGAAAGAAAGTGCCCCAGTGTCTGCAATCAGAACGGCGCTTGTGTTAAACGTTCAGAAATGAACTGGTTAAGGTTTGTTACCCTAATAATACGTGTATGTCTAAATAGGGAAGACCCATAGCCTGGTCAGTTAATGGATAAGTATTTATCTAGTGTGAACTACAGAGATTCACTTTCCCCTGCCTTCACACAGAAATATTCCCGAGATAAGAGAAACGGGCAAAGGAAGAGGGGGGAGGGAATCATGCAGAGTAAGTGATGGGTTATATATTATATTATACAAGACAAAGAATTGTTCAATAATTTTCTCTCTTTTTTCCAAAGCAGTGTAATGTGGGAATCCAGCTTTTAACAAAATGACTGTATGATTATAACATGTATATTGTCTTCTTATAAGAGTTGATTAATCACAGAGTGAAGACCAGAAGATATTGGAAAAAACAGCAACAACAGAAACATAGAATATCAGCAATTCTGGGTGTGGTGTGGCTGTTTTCAGGAAAGCTGTGTTTGTCTGTGCTGCAAGTTTTGGGATGAAACAATGTGGGTTGGAAGCCATAAATGATTCAGTGGAATGTGAATGGGTGCGGCTTTGAGTTGTAGTTGAGTCGAGAATGTGTGAAGACTGAGGGATGTTTTTAGCAGAGCTGTGAATGCCATTCATATTTTATGTATGAGGGCGAGGTTAGGAGCTGTTTGTGAAAATGAGTACATGAAAATGTGAATGCATATGGAGTACGATATTTGTTTTTAAATAATATACGCATTGAGAATTTTATTTTATTTTTCTTGGAAGATTTTAGTTTTTTTATTGGTGCCAACAATGTTGATTGAGCTGTACATTTTTTTAAATTGAAGTCAATGAAAAGTTTCTTATGGGCCCTTTGTGTGTTCATGTCTGTATTGTCAGATCTGTTTCAATGTTTGAAGTTACGTGTTACATGTTAAGTGTTGTGCTTCACATCAGAGCTCTGTTCTTAGGGACAGCTGGCACACTACTGACGGACAAAAGGAGGACCACAGCATCCGACTGAAAGGGGTGGACTCAGAGTGGAGGGAGGAGGATAGGGGTGGACGTTACAGACAACGACAGCCCTTGTGCCCATCCCCTAGTTATAAGACACTCCCATGGAAGATGAGAAGTCCTGTTTTCCAGTCTATTAATTCCGCAATAGGAAAAGTTGGATACTTCTGTAAGCCAAAATGCAGAGTAACATCAAGCAGCATTGGGTGGTTCAGTGGTGCCAACCATAGGTAGTGTTCCTTTGGCATTGCTTCAGCCCTGATGTCAAACGCCTCATTGAATTGAGGAAAAAGTAAGTCTGCCACCCTATGGTGGGCCTGCAGAGTCTGTGGGACCCAGATCCCAGAAGAGAGAGTGTTGTGCTGTGTGTGGTACTCCTCGTCCACACCACACGAGAGGATTGTATTCTATGTTGACCATGCCCGGATCACTGTCCGTCCCCACAGACACCCATGTTTTTTTTGTCATAAGGAGAACACAAAGACAGGTAAGGGGGAGTTAGATCAAGATTAGGAAACAGGAAATCCAGTATCGGCTCTACTTTTAAACATTTTTAGCAGATTCAGTCTGGCCCAATGATATCCCTCACTCTGGGTGATAAAGAAGTAGTCCCGTTTTTGATTGATACTGGAGCAGCCAAGACAGTTGTGCACAGCAAACATGGCCTCCCCTGATTTACTCTCCAAGGACACCAGTCTTTGGGTAGAAGTGGATGGGAAAGTAGTACGCTCCCTTTTCAACAGAAACCATCCATATTAGATTTGCCCCTAACCAAGATGCGCTTGCCCGTTTGCTGGTCAGTGGTAACGCCCCTTGTGGCCTCCTGGGTGCAGATTTGCTTGAAAAAGTTCATGCTAGTATCTCACATCAGGAGGACGGCACTGTGAAGCTTACAAGTGCCCTCAATAAATAGGAACTTTGTTGGCCATTAGTGATAAAATTCTCTGGTCCATGTTTGTATCAGTACTCCCAGAAGCTGAGAAAAGCAAACCACTCGCCATTGGATGGTACATGACCTACATGCCGTTAATGAAGCCACAGTTTCTAACACCCACATCGTGCCCAACACACACACTTTGTCGGCTCAGGTTCCCATTACCCCTACTCACTCCACTGTGATTGATTTGTCCTTTAGTCCCTACTGCCTCACAGATGAGGTGGTAAATGCTTTCTATGCCTAGAACTAGCAATTTTGTGCTCCCCCACACTGAGCCTATTATTACATTTAGATTGTATTGTTATGAAGTGAGTGGCCATGACTCAGCTGTCCTCACCCAACTGCATGGCCAGCAATAACGCCCCGTAGCATATTATTCAGTCAGACTTGACCCCGTGGCCAGAGGTGCCCCTTTCTGCATCAGAGCTGTAGTAGTTGTACTAGCTATGCTTGATGAAAGCTCTGAATAGTTCTGAACCACAAAGTGATGCTGATATTACATCTATCCTCATGAACGTACAATCCAAATGATTGTTTTGTTGCCCGTTATTTGAGAATGCAGTGTTCCATTTTGTTGCCTGACAATGTTGCTCTCCAAAGGTGTAATACTTTGGACCCAGCCACCCTGTTGCCTCTGGACCAAGGGGGGAGGGAAGAGTTAGGGCACCGCACTTTAAACTTTTCTTCCAGATTCAAAGGAAGAGGCTCCTGACTGTTTGCAGATGATGTCACAAGAGGTAGTGGGATTTGGTAAATCAGCCATTAGGTAATCTAGATCATGTGCTCTTTGTGGATGGATCGAGGTATGGCCAGGATGGCAGGTACTACACAGGTTGGGCAGTGGTGATTAAACGTGAACTACCACACATGTCTGCTCAAGAAGTGGAGCTAAAAGACTCTGAAGATGGCTTGCAGATATGCAGATGGAAAAACAGCCAACATTTGCACTGATTCCAGGTGTGCTTTTGGGATAGCCCATGACTATGGGCCCATATGGAAAGCCAGAGACTCCTTGATCGCTTCTGGTAAACCCATCGAAAATGGGGAAGCAGTGAGGTCTCTGATGGAAGCCCTCTTGTCACTAACATGAGAGGTGATGATAGCAACGAAAGGCCACTGTAAACGGATGCAGAGGAGGCAAAGGGGAAAGCCACGGCAGATCAGGCGGCAAAAATGGCTGCCAAATTACCTAAGCAGACCCCTGTCTTAAGTGGCCACAGTTCAGGTCCCTGAAATAACTCCTCCTGTCTCCCGAAAGTTCTTAAGACCTTACAGAACCAGATGGGGAAGGAGGAAAGGGACTGGTGGATGGAAAAGGGGGGACTACAAATAAGAAGGGAAACTTTGCCTTCCCAGGTCCCTCTACTCCACGATGGCACAGGCAACCCATGGAGTGATGCACCAGACAAAAACTGCTATGTGTGATTTAGTACGTAGCATATGGTACGCCCCAGGGTTCAGCACTGTAACAGTCAGACATACTCAAGGATAAATGATTTGTGCCCAGAACAACGTGGGCAAGGTGGTTAAGGTACCCAAGAAACACGTCTTGCTTTTTGTATCTGTTTCAACGTTTGCAGACTACCTTCAACTACCCAAGGTGGGCATGTATGAGTATGTATTGATATGTGATGACTTGTTTTCAGGATGGCCAAAACCGTACCCAAAGAAGTAAAGAAGATTATGGCCGAAGTTGTGTGCAGGTATGGGGTACCTTAGATCATTGAAAGTGACACAGGTGTTCACTTCACAGGTGAAGTGATGCAGGAGATGATGAAGGTTTTGGGTGTAGGACAGGCCTTACATGCTTCGTACCATCCACAAAGCAGCAGTAGAGTAGGAAAAAGGAACTGAACGGGACGCTAAGTTAAAGATTCAAAAAGCCTTAATAGAGTGCCTGCTGGTAGCCCTCTTTTAGTAAGGTATACGCCTAACCGTGAGACAGGCCTTTGTCCCTATAAGGTCCTTTTTGGGTCAGCCCCTAGGATAGGATTGTATTTCCCACAGCAGCTTCAGATGCAACATGGTTGTCTGACAGGTTATGTGATCAGTTTTGTACAAGCATTTGACTAAAGTACATTTTCGAGTTTTTGCTTCACTTCCAGGTTTTGATAAAGTACCAGGAACCCACCCACTTGTGTCTGGAGATTGGGTGGTAGGAAAAGACACGTTAGAAAAGTCCCAAAACCCTGGTTTGATGGTCCATTCCAAGTGTTGTTGGCCACAAGCATAGTGAAGCTCAAAGAAAAGCATAATTGGGTTGATTTCAAGGAAGTGTTGAGACTGGTTTTCCCTTATGTGATTGTTGATCAAAAGAATATAGAAAAATTGTATGAAAACTTCGATCCAGAAAATCAGGAGCACTGATGACCTCCAGTCCCCCCATATTAAGTCAACGCAATTAGGGAAAGATCATCTGACTTCCCCGTGCTCAAATCCAGTGTCATGGGAGGCTGTTCGCTAGGAATGGCTTGTCGTGGAAGCTGGTGAAGAGGAGGCGGAGCATTGACAGATGTTTAGGTTTAGGGAGAGAATGAAATTCAAGGGGGGACTGATAAAAATTTGTGAATTTTATTCTATATTTTGTATCTCTAGGACTGTAATGAGTTAACTTTTTCTTCTTCAAGTGCCTCCCACCCCCCTCTTTGTTTCAAGACTGGAGAAGAGAGGGGGGGGGGGCGAAGAGCTGTGCTGTGGGAAGGGTCTGTTTTCTCATCTTTGTACAGGTGTATAGATTGTGGAGGAATGCATAAGCCAATCATATGGCTTGATGATATGTATACACTGCCTATAGAGAAGCACCTCCTTGAAGTGTCACATATGACGTATGCAGTATTCTTGTTAGGAATAAACTCCATTACAAAATGGCGACGATAACCAGATGTTTACATTAGTTCACATTCCAAAGTAGGACCCAGTGCGCAGAAGCCAGGGTGCTATCTCCTCTCTCTTATCTCTTCTTCCTTTTGAGCCAATGAAATAATGCCTGGGCCTCAGAAAGTACTGCCCTTTTCCGAAGATACATATACCACTTACTCTCTGTAATAAATTAGAAATTGCTTTGACCAACTTCTGTGTCAGTGTCCAGTCTCTCAACCACGCGTGGATATTAACCCCTTGGTGGTACATTGATTTGGAGCACCAGAGTGCATCTCAAATGCTCTAATTTAGGGCTACTTTAACACACTCCCCTTCCTCTATGTGACTATACACGGTGCACTCCCCTCCCTCTATGTGACTATACACGGTGCACTCCCCTCCCTCTATGTGACTATACACGACGCACTCCCCTCCCTCTATGTGACTATACACGACGCACTCCCCTCCCTCTATGTGACTATACACGACGCACTCCCCTCCCTCTATGTGACTATACACGACGCACTCCCCTCCCTCTATGTGACTATACACGACGCACTCCCCTCCCTCTATGTGACTATACACGACGCACTCCCCTCCCTCTATGTGACTATACACGACGCACTCCCCTCCCTCTATGTGACTATACACGGTGCACTCCCCTCCCTCTATGTGACTATACACGGTGCACTCCCCTCCCTCTATGTGACTATACACGGTGCACTCCCCTCCCTCTATGTGACTATACACGGGGCACTCCCCTCCCTCTATGTGACTATACACGACGCACTCCCCTCCCTCTATGTGACTATACACGACGCACTCCCCTCCCTCTATGTGACTATACACGGTGCACTCCCCTCCCTCTATGTGACTATACACGGTGCACTCCCCTCCCTCTATGTGACTATACACGGTGCACTCCTCTCCCTCTATGTGACTATACACGGTGCACTCCTCCCCCTCTATGTGACTATACACAGTGCACTCCCCTCCCTCTATGTGACTATATATGGTGCACTCCCCTCCCTCTATGTGACTATATATGGTGCACTCCTCCTCCATACATTGCACTGACCCCTCCGCCATGACACTATACCGTTTCGCAGTACCTTGTGTGTACAGTGCTTTGTGAAGAGAACACCGTAGTCGGGATTGTGGAGTAGACTTTAATGCAGTGCGTGTTTGGGCAAGAAGTCGGGTCACGAGTCCCAGGAGATGTGGGGTCTGGACGGACGGTTCACGGAGTCCCAGGAGATGAGGGGTCTGGACGGACGGTTCACGGAGTCCCAGGAGATGAGGGGTCTGGATGAATGGTTCATGGAGTCCCAGGAGATGTGGGGTCTGGCCAGACAGTTCACGGAGTCCCAGGGCCTTTACTTCCCAGTCAGTCTTATGACAGCGGAGACCATAGCTCCAATTCCATCAAATATTGTATGAAGGGGGGCGTGGCCCATGAAGGCCGGGGTGGTGACAACATTGCTGGTAGTGTCCACATGGAACTCGTGGAAGGAAGGAGTCAAGGAGCAAAACAGAGGAAAAAGCCCGGTAGGGGCACAACCTTTACTCCACCCTCCGAACCAAACACTGACCCCACATGCCCCTCACCGCTGCTCCACCCCGTCGCACGCCCCTCACCGCTGCTCCACCCCGTCGCACGCCCCTCACCGCTGCTCCACCCCGTCGCACGCCCCTCACCGCTCCTCCACCCCGTCGCACGCCCCTCACCGCTCCTCCACCCCGTCGCACGCTCCTCCACCCCGTCGCACGCCCCTCACCGCTCCTCCACCCCGTCGCACACCCCTCACCGCTCCTCCACCCCGTCGCACGCCCCTCACCGCTCCTCCACCCCGTCAAACGTCCCTCACAGACTGAGGGATTCTCTGGGCACACAGTGCGGCTTCTTCAGAAGGATATGTGCACCTCCTTGGGGCAGTGTTTTCCCCCCAGGGCCTGGATGGCTTTCACTGTCCCAGCATATGGCCATTTACCTCCTTGTTCTTCCTCCTGCCCCACCGTCACTTCCACCCCCGGAATCACCTTGGCGGCCAGAACGGGAGCGATGCAGCACAACCTGTAGAAGAGAAGGGGCCAAAATATACACCAGGACTCCACCAGCAGAACAGTGAGTGCAGCTCTGGAGTATAATACAGGATGTAACTCAGGATCAGTACAGGATAAGTAATGTATGTACTCAGTGACTGCACCAGCAGAATAGTGAGTGCAGCTCTTGAGTATAATACAGGATGTAACTCAGGATCAGTACAGGATAAGTAATGTATGTACACATCGACTGCACCAGCAGAATAGTGAGTGCAGCTCTGGAGTATAATACAGGATGTAACTCAGGATCAGTACAGGATAAGTAATGTATGTACACAGTGACTGCACCAGCAGAATAGTGAGTGCAGCTCTGGAGTATAATACAGGATGTAACTCAGGATCAGTACAGGATAAGTAATGTATGTACACAGTGACTGCACCAGCAGAATAGTGAGTGCAGCTCTGGAGTATAATACAGGATGTAACTCAGGATCAGTACAGGATAAGTAATGTATGTACACAGTGACTGCACCAGCAGAATAGTGAGTGCAGCTCTGAAGTGTAGTAAAGGATAAGAGATGTATGTACAGAGGCACCATGCATGTAGATTCCGTGCTCGCTGTATGATGGCGCCATTGTGTGGACTCACCCGATCGGCTTCTTTGCTTTTCTAAACTCTTGTAATACCCTCTGCACATCGCCCTGGACTTGACAGGATTCACCGTCGACTGCAAAGGATGAGCTGTAACATAAGTGACCAATGAGCATGAGTGAGCCAGGCCTGCCCCGCCCCCTGCCTGATGACATCATTAGTGCAGTATCAGCATGGACGCCACGGAGCGCATGGTCACGGCTGGCCACGCCCACTGGAACAATAGGCTGTGGTCCAGAGGGGATGAAAGGAGCGGGGTGTTCCGGTCACTCTGCCCCTCCCCCGTCAGGGATGTCCTGGATCTCCAGTCCTCCAGGTACTCACAGGTTCTTGGCTGCCCCGAATCCTCCTGGAAAAACGACCGCGTCGTGATCCTGAGAGTTCAGCTGCGACAGCGCTGTGATGTCACCGCGAGCAATCCGGGCCGACTCCACCAAAACGTTCCTACAGAAGAGAGGGCGACATCAGCACCGCCACGGAACCGGGGGAGGCGGGTGACGGAGTCAGTGCTACGAGGGGTCGCAGGACGTCAGCTAGATATAGATAAGGGGGCGGGCTGAGCAGTGGGGGGAGGGGTCATGTGGATGAGGGGCAGGGGCCATGCAGATGAGAAGGCGGGCAGATCAGTGGGGGGAGGGGCCATGGGGATGAGGGGGGCATGCAGATGAGGAGGCGGGCTGAGCAGTGGGGGGAGGAGCCCTGCAGATGAGGAGGCGGGCTGAGCAGAGGGGGGAGGGGCCCTGCAGATGAGAAGGCGGGCTGATCAATGGGGGAGGCATCCTGCAGATGAGGAGGCGGGCTGATCAGTGGGGGGAGGAGCCCTGCAGATGAGAAGGCGGGCTGATCAATGGGGGAGGCGTCCTGCAGATGAGGAGGCGAGGTGATCAGTGGGGGGAGGAGCCCTGCAGATAAGGGGGTGGGCTGATCAGTGGGGGGAGGAGCCCTGCAGATGAGGAGGCGGGATGATCAGTGAGGGGAGGAGCCCTGCAGATGAGGAGGCATGACGACTGATGGCGGGGTGCACAGGGGTTGGTGAGCGGTGGCATCGGTGGTACCTGCTCTCCTGGGAGGCTTCCCCTTTGCTGTGGTCAATCACATGCATCTGAGGGATGTCCGGGGCAAACATCTTCACTTCTGCTCCTGCACGGCTCAGGTGAACCAGGATCCTGCACCGACCAAGAGAGACGTTTAGTGAGGAGGTGGGGGAGGGGAACTGGAAGAGGTGAGGACGAGGTGTTCCGGAGGCGGCTGAGGGTCCGTCACACTGGCGCTATTCTATACCGGCACAGAGTTCCGTCACAGGGGCCCAATACCGGAAAAGAACGGACCAGCTTTATCCCCATGGATTCTGAATGGAGAGCGATCCGCTCAGGACGCATCAGGACGGAGATAATATCGCAGCGTAATACGGTTTTATCTCCGGCCAAAGATCCGGATCAGTTGCCAGAATGACGGGTCCGTCTACAAATGCTGTCCGTTTGCTTGCAGTACGCCGGATCAATCTGCCGCGAGTGTGAAAGTAGCCTAAGCCCTGTGCAGACAATTCTGAGAGATTTCAGCTCTGAAGCTGCAGAATTACCAATACAGTAATGCATTGCAGCTTTCAGTTGCAAACCCTTCCAAAATAGTAGAAAGTACTTACGCCGACGCCTCGTGGATTTCCGTTCCGTCATAGACACCGCACCCAGACAGAACCTGCACACATAATAAGAGCGGAAAACCATCAGAAGAGGAGCGCCATGAAACTGATCCTGTATTACACTCCAGAGCTGCACTCACTATTCTGCTGGTGCAGTCACTGTGTACATACATTACTTATCCTGTATTATACTCCAGAGCTGCACTCACTATTCTGCTGGTGCAGTCACTGTGTACATACATTACTGATCCTGTACTGATTCTGAGTTACATCCTGTATTATACACCAGAGCTGCACTCACTATTCTGCTGGTGCAGTCACTGTGTACATACATTACTTATCCTGTACTGACCCTGAGTTACATCCTGTATTATACTCCAGAGCTGCACTCACTATTCTGCTGGTGCAGTCACTGTGTACATACATTACTTATCCTGTACTGATCCTGAGTTACATCCTGTATTATACTCCAGAGCTGCACTCACTATTCTGCTGGTGCAGTCACTGTGTACATACATTACTTATCCTGTACTGATCCTCAGTTACATCCTGTATTATACTCCAGAGCTGCACTCACTATTCTGCTGGTGCAGTCACTGTGTACATACATTACTTATTCTGTACTGATCCTGAGTTACATCCTGTATTATACTCCAGAGCTGCACTCACTATTCTGCTGGTGCAGTCACCGTGTACATACATTACTTATCCTGTACTGATCCTGAGTTACATCCTGTATTATACTCCAGAGCTGCACTCACTATTCTGCTGGTGGAGTCACCGTGTACATACATTACTTATCCTGTACTGATCCTGAGTTTCATCCTGTATTATACTCCAGAGCTGCACTCACTATTCTGCTGGTGGAGTCACTGTGTACATACATTACTTATCCTGTACTGACCCTGAGTTACATCCTGTATTATACTCCAGAGCTGCACTCACTATTCTGCTGGTGCAGTCACTGTGTACATACATTACTTATCCTGTACTGATTCTGAGTTACATCCTGCATTATACTCCAGAGCTGCACTCACTATTCTGCTGGTGCAGTCACTGTGTACATACATTACTTATCCTGTACTGATCCTGAGTTACATCCTGTATTATACTCCAGAGCTGCACTCACTATTCTGCTGGTGCAGTCACTGTGTACATACATTACTTATCCTGTACTGATCCTGAGTTACATCCTGTATTATACTCCAGAGCTGCACTCACTATTCTGCTGGTGCAGTCACTGTGTACATACATTACTTATCCTGTACTGATCCTGAGTTACATCCTGTATTATACTCCAGAGCTGCACTCACTATTCTGCTGGTGCAGTCACTGTGTACATACATTACTTATCCTGTACTGATCCTGAGTTACATCCTGTATTATACTCCAGAGCTGTATTCACTATTCTGCTGGTGCAGTCACTGTGTACATACATTACTTATCCTGTACTGATCCTGAGTTACATCCTGTATTATACTCCAGAGCTGCACTCACTATTCTGCTGGTGCAGTCACCGTGTACATACATTACTTATCCTGCATTATACTCCAGAGCTGCACTCACTATTCTGCTGGTGCAGTCACCGTGTACATACATTACTTATCCTGTACTGATCCTGAGTTTCATCCTGTATTATACTCCAGAGCTGCACTCACTATTCTGCTGGTGGAGTCACCGTGTACATACATTACTTATCCTGTACTGATCCTGAGTTACATCCTGTATTATACTCCAGAGCTGCACTCACTATTCTGCTGGTGCAGTCACTGTGTACATACATTACTTATCCTGTACTGATCCTGAGTTACATCCTGTATTATACTCCAGAGCTGCACTCACTATTCTGCTGGTGCAGTCACTGTGTACATACATTACTTATCCTGTACTGATCCTGAGTTACATCCTGTATTATACTCCAGAGCTGCACTCACTATTCTGCTGGTGCAGTCACTGTGTACATACATTACTTATCCTGTACTGACCCTGAGTTACATCCTGTATTATACTCCAGAGCTGCACTCACTATTCTGCTGGTGCAGTCACTGTGTACATACATTACTTATCCTGTACTGATCCTGAGTTACATCCTGTATTATACCCCAGAGCTGCACTCACTATTCTGCTGGTGGAGTTACTGTGTACATACATTACTTATCCTGTACTGATCCTGAGTTACATCCTGTATTATACTCCAGAGCTGCACTCACTATTCTGCTGGTGCAGTCACTGTGTACATACATTACTTATCCTGTACTGATCCTGAGTTACATCCTGTATTATACTCCAGAGCTGCACTCACTATTCTGCTGGTGCAGTCACTGTGTACATACATTACTTATCCTGCACTGATCCTGAGTTACATCCTGTATTATACTCCAGAGCTGCACTCACTATTCTGCTGGTGCAGTCACCGTGTACATACATTACTTATCCTGCATTATACTCCAGAGCTGCACTCACTATTCTGCTGGTGCAGTCACTGTGAACATACATTACTTATCGTGCATTATCCCCCAGAGCTGCACTCACTATTCTGCTGGTGCAGTCACTGTGTACATACATTACTTATCCTGCATTATCCCCCAGAGCTGCACTCACTATTCTGCTGGTGCAGTCACCGTGTACATACATTACTTATCCTGCATTATACTCCAGAGTAGAGATGAGCGAACTTCTGTTTTAAGTTCGGCGTCTAAAGTTCGGGTTTGGATTAGCGGAGAATCCCGATCTGGAACCGGATATGGATTCCGACTTCCGTTGTGGTCCGTGGTAGCGGAATCAATAATGGCCGATTATTGATTCCGCTACCACGGACCACAACGGAAGTCGGAATCCATATCCGGTTCCAGATCGGGATTCTCCGCTAATCCAAACCCGAACTTTAGACGCCGAACTTAAAACAGAAGTTCGCTCATCTCTACTCCAGAGCTGCACTCACTATTCTGCTGGTGCAGTATATAATGCTAGATTGTCAGCTCCTGGGTCTATATACACAGTCTCCTCCTCAGTATATAGAGGCTGTGTTCACACTATACGCACCACCGCCACTCTGGCCGCGGGGTTTCCCGGTGAGGTGTGCAGGGCTCGGGCCCGCAGCAGAGGCAGGAGGAGGAGCCGGGATCCGTGAGCACCGAGCGCCGCCATGACCGGACTTCACCTTCAGACTCTGCTCGGAGCCGACTGCACTGAACTTACCAGTGATCACTAGAGGCCGCTGGAACAGGAGGAGGGGCGGGGGCGGCCGCCATGTTCCCGGAGCCCTGCCAGCCGGCCATGTGATAGCGGAGCGCGCTCGGCCTCAGTACAGGCAGGAGCTGCGGCCACTGGAGACGTCTATAGATAGAATGTGTGTGCGTGCGGCTTCCTCTAGTGACTGGCGCCCACACCTGTTCGCTGGAGTTATGGACCTGCGAGGCTGAAGTCGGTTTTTATATTCATTTTATTATTTATTTGTATTTTTTATACTCAGGAGGAAGAGGAGAGTGCTGGGGGCCCCTGCTCAGGAGGAAGAGGAGAGTGCTGGGAGCCCCCGCTCAGGAGGAAGAGGAGAGTGCTGGGGGCCCCTGCTCAGGAGGAAGAGGAGAGTGCTGGGGGCCCCTGCTCAGGAGGAAGAGGAGAGTGCTGGGAGCCCCCGCTCAGGAAGAAGGAGAGTGCTGGGAGCCCCTACTCAGGAGGAAGAGGAGAGTGCTGGGGGCCCCTGCTCAGGAGGAAGAGGAGAGTGCTGGGGGCCCCTGCTCAGGAGGAAGAGGAGAGTGCTGGGGGCCCCTGCTCAGGAGGAAGAGGAGAGTGCTGGGGGCCCCTGCTCAGGAGGAAGAGGAGAGTGCTGGGAGCCCCCGCTCAGGAAGAAGGAGAGTGCTGGGGGCCCCCGCTCAGGAGGAAGAGGAGAGTGCTGGGAGCCCCCGCTCAGGAGGAAGAGGAGAGTGCTGGGAGCCCCCGCTCAGGAGGAAGAGGAGAGTGCTGGGAGCCCCCGCTCAGGAGGAAGAGGAGAGTGCTGGGAGCCCCCGCTCAGGAGGAAGAGGAGAGTGCTGGGAGCCCCCGCTCAGGAGGAAGAGGAGAGTGCTGGGAGCCCCCGCTCAGGAGGAAGAGGAGAGTGCTGGGAGCCCCCGCTCAGGAGGAAGAGGAGAGTGCTGGGAGCCCCCGCTCAGGAGGAAGAGGAGAGTGCTGGGAGCCCCCGCTCAGGAGGAAGAGGAGAGTGCTGGGAGCCCCCGCTCAGGAGGAAGAGGAGAGTGCTGGGAGCCCCCGCTCAGGAAGAAGAGGAGAGTGCTGGGAGCCCCCGCTCAGGAAGAAGAGGAGTGTGCTGGGAGCCCCCGCTCAGGAAGAAGGAGTGTGCTGGGAGCCCCCGCTCAGGAAGAAGGAGTGTGCTGGGAGCCCCCGCTCAGGAAGAAGGAGTGTGCTGGGAGCCCCCGCTCAGGAAGAAGGAGAGTGCTGGGAGCCCCCGCTCAGGAAGAAGGAGAGTGCTGGGAGCCCCCGCTCAGGAGGAAGGAGAGTGCTGGGAGCCCCCGCTCAGGAGGAAGAGGAGAGTGCTGGGAGCCCTTGTTCAGGAGGAAGAGGACAGCCCTGGGAGCCCCACCTTGTCCAAAGCCAGCAATTAGGAGGAACAGGAGAGTCCTGGGAACCCCACCTAGACCAAAGCCAGCGCTCAGGAGGAACAGGATAGTCCTGCGAGCCCCACCTAGACTAAAGCCAGCGCTCAGGAGAAAGAGGAAAGTCCTGGAAGCCCGACCTAGACCAAAGCCAGCGCTCAGGAGCAAAAGGAGAGTCCTGGGAGCCCCACCTAGACCAAAGCCAGTGCTTGGGTCAGGAGGAAGATGAGAATCTTAGGAGCCCCACCTAGAACAAAACAAGCGCTTAGGAGGAAGAGAAGAGTCTTGGGAACCTCACCTAGACCAACACCAGCATTCAGGAGGAAGAGGAGTGTCCTGGAAGCCCCACCTAGAACAAAACAAGCGCTTAGGAGGAAGAGGAGAGTCTTGGGAGCCCCCACCTAGAACAAAGCCAGCGCTCAGGAGGAAGAGAAGAGTCTTGGGAACCTCACCTAGACCAACACCAGCACGCAGGAGGAAGAGGAGTGTCCTGGAAGCCCCACCTAGAACAAAACAAGCGCTTAGGAGGAAGAGGAGAGTCTTGGGAGCCCCACCTAGACCAAAGCCAGTGCTTAGGTCAGGAGGAAGATGAGAATCTTAGGAGCCCCACCTAGAACAAAACAAGCGCTTAGGAGGAAGAGAAGAGTCTTGGGAACCTCACCTAGACCAACACCAGCACTCAGGAGGAAGAGGAGTGTCCTGGAAGCCCCACCTAGAACAAAACAAGCGCTCAGGAGGAAGAGGAGTGTCTTGGGAGCCCCCACCTAGAACAAAGCCAGCGCTCAGGAGGAAGAGAAGAGTCTTGGGAACCTCACCTAGACCAACACCAGCACGCAGGAGGAAGAGGAGTGTCCTGGAAGCCCCACCTAGAACAAAACAAGCGCTTAGGAGGAAGAGGAGAGTCTTGGGAGCCCCACCTAGACCAAAGCCAGGAGGGGTGACTGGGACCGAAGGACACTCCAGAAGGACACTGAATGGATCTATCGTTTCCGGTCCCAGTCACCAGGAGGACAGCATGAGAGGCTTACGTATACCTGTTTCATTTAGCTGGTTTTCCTTTTCGTTTAACTTGACCTTTTCCCTTGTTTCTTTAATGTCCCTTTCACTAATGGACCATGTTGGTAGGAGCAGTAACTAATAGGGGCAGGACTATCATCTGCCCTTTATCTTTGTTTCTCTTATGGGGCCCCCATACAGTCTGCGGATCCCATAAGGTTTGCGTGCGGCATCTGACTTTAGCAACACTCTATATAAATGGACACAACCATTCACTGTACCCACGGAAGGTGAAAACCGCTATTAGATAATTACTGCAGTGCCACACCTCCACTCTGCATATATCTGCTATTTTTGCTACTCCTGTTATTTTTTGGTATATTTTTTGACATATCTCTGGTATTGTGCATCTGCAAACGCTGTATATGGCAAAACATCATTCTTATTGCTATTTTTATTTATGAGAACCTCATCCTTTGGACCTCCACATTTTTAGAACCTCTACCTCTTTATTTCCCATTCCTAAAAAACGTACCCTTACAAAAATAAATACATATTTTACTATCCCACATACTGCCTCCCTAGCATTATTGATAGATGTAGAGTGCCGGTTTTTCCACTATATACTTTTATTGTTATAAACACTCTATATATGTCTCCCTCCTGTGACCGCTCTGTATATGTGTAACAGAATATATTAACGGAGCTTTATTATGGATCGCTCTGTCCGTTATACATTTATCAGTATATCAAGGTTACCTTTTTAAATAATTATATACGTCTCGGGATCTCCCATCGATTGCGCTTCTATAAGCGCTTCAATGACTGTAAAGGACGCATGTGCGATCTATCTTTAGCCTCATGCGTTCCAATTTGCGCTCCAGAGACCGGAAGTTATGCGAACACTTCCGGTATTATGCGTTCCATCATGTGTGCCATGCACCGGAAGTGACACGTTGCAACTATGCCATGCGTTCCACTAACCGGAAATGCATAATACCGGCGTCCGGAAGTGTCAGATGATACCAGTGCTTAAATACTGAGCACGGGCTTCCACAGACCGGCCACATCAGCTCCCCCTCACATCTGTGAAGCTAGACAGTGGGTCCCTCCTGATCAGTAAGTGTGTGAAACAGAAACCCTGTGGACATTATTTAGGCAGTTCTTATATCAATCCTTTGTTTACAGGCTTCTATCAACCGACAGGACTCAGTATCATCTTATACTTCCCACTGACTGCATACAGGAGCTAAGTATCATTTCTTTAAGTATTCATCATCTAAGTAGGGTTATTATAGGTTGACTATAGCCATAGGAACAGGGACAGGTTATCTCTACCATTTGGGGATATCCCTGGGCTTAGGGCCTAGATTTTTAGGGACACCCAGGGAGAGTTCCTCCCCTCCCTCTAAATACCCCTCATCACCTGTCCGCGAATATTAATATCTAATCACCTGTATGACTATAGCCTTATCCCTATAAATATTTTTATTTTCTTGTGGTATCATAATCACAGCAGGAGTCAAAAGACTTAACAAATCTTTTGTTAGGTCATGGTCACCATTTGAGCAGTTTTCTGCTCCATTTACCCATTAATTTATAATAAAGGTATCGTTTTTATGAGCACACTATTTCTTCTCTTTACGCTTAAAGCCAGTGCTCAGGAGGAAAAGGAAAGTCCTGGGAGCCCCCCTAGACCAAAACTAATACTCAGGGGGAAGAGGACAGTTCTGGGAGCCCCACCTAGACCAAAACTAATACTCAGGGGGAAGAGTCCTGTCCTGGGAGCCCCACCTAGACCAACGCTCAGGAGAAAGGGGAGAGTCCTGGGAGCCCCACCTAGACCAACGCTCAGGAGAAAGGGGAGAGTCCTGGGAGCCCCACCTAGACCAAAGCCAGCACTCACAAGGAAGAGAAGAGTCCTGTCCTGGGAGCCCCACCTAGACCAAAACCAGCGCTTAGGAGGAAAAGGAGAGTCCTGAGCACTCTGCCTATGGGGCTAGAAGCCAGCACTCAGGAGGAAAAGGAGAGTCCTCAGAGCCCCACCTAGACCAACGCTCAGGAGAAAGGGGAGAGTCCTGGGAGCCCCACCTAGACCAACGCTCAGGAGAAAGGGGAGAGTCCTGGGAGCCCCACCTAGACCAAAGCCAGCACTCACAAGGAAGAGAAGAGTCCTGTCCTGGGAGCCCCACCTAGACCAAAACCAGCGCTCAGGAGGAAAAGGAGAGTCCTGAGCACTCTGCCTATGGGGCTAGAAGCCAGCACTCAGGAGGAAAAGGAGAGTCCTCAGAGCCCCACCTAGACCAACGCTCAGGAGAAAGGGGAGAGTCCTGGGAGCGCCACCTAGACCAAAGCCAGTGCTCAGGAGGAAAAAGGAGAGTCTTGGGAGCCCCACCTCGACCAAATCCAGTGCTTAGAAGGAAGATGAGAATCTTAGGAGCCCCACCTAGATCAAAGCCAGCACTCAGGAGGAAGAGGATAGTCCTGGAAGCCCCACCTAGACCAAAACCCGCGCTTAGGAGGAAGAGGAGAGTCCTGGAAGCCCCAGCTAGACCAAAGGCACCACTCAGGAGGAAAAGGAGATTCCTGGGAGCCTCCCTAGACCAAAACCAGCACTCAGGGAGAAGAGGACAGTTCTGAGAGCCCCACCTAGACCAAAGCCAGGAGGGGCTCCCGCAACGCACCCGCATCCTATCCGGCCCTCACACGCGACGCCCGTGTGAAAGAGGCCTAAGGGTTAAGGTGCTGCAGCTGTGCGGCCATAAAATAGAGCCATGGGTCCTAGTAAATAATGCAGTATAGCAGGGGCTCCCCCTCTCAGATGTATATACAGGGGTGCACTGCCTGCCGCATAAAATACCAGTAAGGAAATGAAGGGCGGGCACTATCCGGCCGGGAGTCGTGTAGACAAATCAAACCAGTGGATAGAAAAACTGCAATTTATTAAGGATCATAAAAGAAACATAATTGGTAATATGACATAAGACCCATAATATAGGATTAAACATATATTAAGAAGATGATATATAATGTATCACGATGTATAGAAGCAAAAATATAAATATAAAAAAAGATACCCAAAGAAAAAAATAAAAATAGAAGTAAAAATAAAGAGGGGAAGTCGTATTAGCTAATTCATTATTTTTGCAAATTATAGTAAGTGACAAAAATGACAAAAGATGGTGATGATGTCACACTATATAAGTTGCTCATAATTAGCTAATGATTAGATGGTAAAACTTGACCAATATATAGATAACAATGATATTGAATTCCTATAACACTAAAAAAAATATATAAAAAATGAGAGATTATAAGATATGTATAACTTCATGGAGATAAAAAGTCATAATTTCATATTTGCTATTTCATTAATAAATGGAGAGATCGGAGATTATTCGCTGATAATGGCGCCTCTATGGTATATGGCGTCTCCGTGAAATGACCCAGTATGTAGGGGTAGTTGGTAGATTGATCCAATATTTACATCTAATGTTGCCAATTGTATTGTGATGTAAACAATGGTGACTTTACCATTCGGAGTGTGTGGTCCTGTTACATTCCCACGTCTCCACGGTCCCCTATAGTACGTCCACACAGACCTGTTATGGTCGCTGCTAGGGGCGTGCGGGCTCTGTGTCCCAGCCACTCGCTGTACAGGTAAAGCAAATTGTCCAGCGTCTCACGTGGTAAGCAATGTGGCGTAGCTTGTTAGCCATTATACCATAGAGGTGCCATTATCATCGAATAATCTCGGATCATTAGGACATAAAGCCTCGACCAAACCCCATGGCTCCCAAAACCTCTGGAGATGTGGCAGTACTTTTGTGGGGTTCATGTATGATGGCGGTCATAACCTTATTTAACCGATTGGCAAGTACTTTTGCTACTATTTTCACCTCTGTGGACAGCAGGGGATGGGCCTCTAGGATTCGGCAGAGTGGGGTCTTTACCGGGTTTAGGTAACGCCACCACAACTGCTTAACGCATAGAAGTCGGCAATTTCCCCAACCGTAAAGCGTCAGTGAAGGTTTCTAACAGATGAGGAAGAAGAGTTTCATGGTATCTCTTGGTAGGCCATCAAAACCCGGGGCTAAAGAGCCACTTTAAGTTCTTCCAGTTCTAAGGGCTCATTAAGGTATTGGGCGGATGCGGAGGACAGCGTGGGGAGATGGAATGGCGTCCAGATAGGAGGATTTTATAGCGTTTACGTGTATAGATCTTTATAATATCTACAGAACCCATCTGTAGAGTAGTCCCATCCCTGGTCTTAATAGCTACTGTTCCAGATGGACCTTCCTGCGAACGTTTCACTCCGCCTCAGGAAGAAGCTCTTATTATCAGCAATGCGCATGAACTGGTCACTGAGTTTATCCTGTGCCTCGGTCCGTACAGATGGTCCCCCACATAAGCATCCTCAGAATCTCTCACCTCCTGTTGCAGGGCGTCCAGGAGACCCCTAGTTTGTGTTTTATGCCGCACGGACATGCGCCGTCCCCGTAGACCATATATAAAAATGAAGAACACCTGAAGCTGCTCGGTGAGAGTCTCCCCTCATTTGATAACTGAAGGCTCCAAGAGGAAGGCCCGCCACGTGCCCTGACCCTCTCGACTTCCATTCTATGTGTATTGGGGAATGGTCTGATAGGCTGCGCGGGAGGTGATGGCTCCAGGGACCCAATAGGCAGAACGATTCTGGAGATGGGGGAGAAACAGGAATTGGCGCACATGGAGATAGAGGATCCTCGGCAGATATCCGGGCCAGAGAGGTTTCCGGGGCATCAGCTGGGATAGGATCCTGAACTTATCTAGGGATGGATTTAGATATTTGTTCCCTGCACGATGACTAGCACCAGCAGACTCCGCGTTACGGATTCCAGCACCTTATACAGAGAGCAGTGCAGATGGACATATCCGCCTCCGGGATCTATGTCCGTGGAGTACCAGATAAAATATCCCGTAAACTGAAACGCTCACCCCTCTCACAGGAGTAGAGAGAGTGTAGTGATAAGCATCAGAAAGCCACGGCTTGTGCAGGAGTCCCGTGGAGTCCTGAGAGACATAATATGGCTGCACAACCGTAAAAACTGCCTGCCTTTCTGCGACATCTCCCAAGGCCCTGGCATTCCATGCGATGATCCGAGCCTTACCCGCCATGATTGAAGGTATTTCATATAAGTGTGGGATGTTAATCCACGTACATCAAGCTATTCCGATCCGGTAAACGGGGACAGTCTGGGTCGTCTCTCTGCAGATTCCCACCCAATACAAAAAAACAACAAAAACTGCTCAAACAGTCCCTCGCAGGGGACACGAGGCGTAAAGGTTTCCTGAAGCCAGAGTAAATCGCTGCTACGATACGAGATTTCGGGCACCTGAGAGAGAGCTCAGAAGAGAGCCCTGAGCAGCGAAATGTCGTGTACAACAAACGGCATCCTGAGTATACACGTAAAGTATAGAAGGCTAGCCTAAAGAAGGGCTCATCAGCTAGTCCAACAGTAGAAGAGACGAGGAAGGGACGGCGATGAAATACAGAGGAGACATCATCGCTACACTCCGGCGCTCCGCTAGAGTCCCAGGAACGTTGGTCCACGTGGTCAGCCAGTCCTGGAGGATTCGCAGACAGAGCTTTCATTCATATCTGACCAGCGGGCAGCATCTTCAGGTGAATCAAACAGATGGACCGCTCCTCCAGCTACCACTCGTAGCTCGGAAAGGTAAAGCATGGCGTACTGCACATTCATCCATCACAGGGGCCTTTAAACACTCAGGAATTGTGCGCGGTGGCGGCCTGGTCTCTTGCTTTGCGGACCATGGTGTCTCTAGACTCTCTATCTTGAAAGTGCAGAATTCAAAGCAAAGTCGGTCTGGGGGGTGCCCCGGTGGTGGTGGGCAGAATGGTACCCTAGGCATGCTATGCGGCCTTTCAATTGCAAATAATGGGGATAAAGATTCCAAATTTCGCTGTAAGCCACTCTTCTAAAAAGAGAACTGCACTAGGGTCAGTGTCCCGGGCGGTAGCCTTGCTGACTGAGCTAGCGGCTACTCAGGACGGCTCCGCTCCTGAACCTGGTGAATAGTCTCCTAGTCCTGGATAATCTCTGCTCGTTTTGCCCAATCAGCCACAGCTTGGACCTTCCTATATAAACCAGACCTCGCCACTCCCTCCATGCCAGTTATTGTGCCTTCTGCCTCCATCTAGCTCCTGGGCGTCCTCCTAAACAGCAGTGTTTACTTGTGTACTGAACTCGGATTGTTACCTGACCTGCTTCTGCCTAATCCTAACTGCTGTGTGTACTGAACTCGGATTGTTACCTGACCACGCTTCTGCCTAATCCTAACCGCAGTGCTTACTTGTGTACTGAGCTTGGATTGTTACCTGACCACGCTTCTGCCCAATCCTAAACTGCTGTGCTTACTTGTGTACTGAGCTTGGATTGTTACCTGACCACGCTTCTGCCTAATCCTAACTGCTGTGCTTACTTGTGTACTGAACTCGGATTGTTACCTGACCTGCTTCTGCCTAATCCTAACTGCTGTGTTTACTTGTGTACTGAACTCGGATTGTTACCTGACCACGCTTCTGCCTAATCCTAACTGCTGTGTTTACTTGTGTACTCAACTCGGATTGTTACCTGACCACGCTTCTGCCTAATCCTAACTGCTATGTTTACTTGTGTACTGAACTCGGATTGTTACCTGACCTGCTTCTGCCTAATCCTAACTGCTGTTTACTTGTGTACTGAACTCGGATTGTTACCTGACCACGCTTCTGCTTAATCCTAACCGCAGTGCTTACTTGTGTACTGAACTCGGATTGTTACCTGACCATGCTTCTGCCTAATCCTAACTGCTGTGTTTACTTGTGTACTGAACTCGGATTGTTACCTGACCACGCTTCTGCCTAATCCTAACTGCTGTGTTTACTTGTGTACTGAACTCGGATTGTTACCTGACCTGCTTCTGCCTAATCCTAACCGCTGTGTTTACTTGTGTACTGAACTCGGATTGTTACCTGACCTGCTTCTGCCTAATCCTAACCGCTGTCTTTACTTGTGTACTGAACTCGGATTGTTACCTGACCACGCTTCTGCTTAATCCTAACCGCAGTGTTTACTTGTGTACTGAACTCGGATTGTTACCTGACCACGCTTCTGCCTAATCCTAACTGCTGTGTTTACTTGTGTACTGAACTCGGATTGTTACCTGACCACGCTTCTGCCTAATCCTAACTGCTGTGTTTACTTGTGTACTGAACTCGGATTGTTACCTGACCACGCTTCTGCCTAATCCTAACTGCTGTGTTTACTTGTGTACTGAACTCGGATTGTTACCTGACCACGCTTCTGCCTAATCCTAAACAGCAGTGTTTACTTGTGTACTGAACTCGGATTGTTACCTGACCACGCTTCTGCCTAATCCTAAACAGCAGTGCTTACTTGTGTACTGAGCTTGGATTGTTACCTGACCACGCTTCTGCCTAATCCTAACTGCTGTGTTTACTTGTGTACTGAACTCGGATTGTTACCTGACCATGCTTCTGCCTAATCCTAACCGCTGTGTTTACTTGTGTACTGAACTCGGATTGTTACCTGACCACGCTTCTGCCTAATCCTAACTGCTGTGTTTACTTGTGTACTGAACTTGGATTGTTACCTGACCACGCTTCTGCCTAATCCTAACCGCTGTGTTTACTTGTGTACTGAACTCGGATTGTTACCTGACCACGCTTCTGCCTAATCCTAACCGCTGTGTTTACTTGTGTACTGAACTCGGATTGTTACCTGACCAATCTTCTGCCTAATCCTAACTGCTATGTTTACTTGTGTACTGAACTTGGATTGTTACCTGACCTGCTTCTGCCTAATCCTAACCGCTGTGTTTACTTGTGTACTGAACTCGGATTGTTACCTGACCACGCTTCTGCCTAATCCTAACCGCTGTGTTTACTTGTGTACTGAACTCGGATTGTTACCTGACCATGCTTCTGCCTAATCCTAACCGCTGTGTTTACTTGTGTACTGAACTCGGATTGTTACCTGACCACGCTTCTGCCTAATCCTAACCGCTGTGTTTACTTGTGTACTGAACTCGGATTGTTACCTGACCAATCTTCTGCCTAATCCTAACTGCTATGTTTACTTGTGTACTGAACTCGGATTGTTACCTGACCACGCTTCTGCCTAATCCTAACCGCTGTGTTTACTTGTGTACTGAACTCGGATTGTTACCTGACCACGCTTCTGCCTAATCCTAACCGCTGTGTTTACTTGTGTACTGAGCTTGAATTGTTACCGGACCATGCTTCTGCCTAATCCTAACCGCTGTGTTTACTTGTGTACTGAACTCGGATTGTTACCTGACCATGCTTCTGCCTAATCCTAACCGCAGTGCTTACTTGTGTACTGAACTCGGATTGTTACCTGACCACGCTTCTGCCTAATCCTAAACTGCTATGTTTACTTGTGTACTGAACTCGGATTGTTACCTGACCTGCTTCTGCCTAATCCTAACCGCTGTTTACTTGTGTACTGAACTCGGATTGTTACCTGACCACGCTTCTGCCTAATCCTAACCGCTGTGTTTACTTGTGTACTGAACTCGGATTGTTACCGGACCACGCTTCTGCCTAATCCTAACCGCTGTGTTTACTTGTGTACTGAACTCGGATTGTTACCTGACCATGCTTCTGCCTAATCCTAACCGCTGTGTTTACTTGTGTACTGAACTCGGATTGTTACCTGACCACGCTTCTGCCTAATCCTAACTGCTGTGCTTACTTGTGTACTGAACTTGGATTGTTACCTGACCACGCTTCTGCCTAATCCTAACTGCTATGTTTACTTGTGTACTGAACTCGGATTGTTACCTGACCACGCTTCTGCCTAATCCTAACCGCTGTGTTTACTTGTGTACTGAACTCGGATTGTTACCTGACCACGCTTCTGCCTAATCATAACCGCTGTGTTTACTTGTGTACTGAACTCGGATTGTTACCTGACCTGCTTCTGCCTAATCCTAACCGCTGTGTTTACTTGTGTACTGAACTCGGATTGTTACCTGACCACGCTTCTGCCTAATCCTAACTGCTGTGTTTACTTGTGTACTGAACTCGGATTGTTACCTGACCACGCTTCTGCCTAATCCTAACCGCTGTGTTTACTTGTGTACTGAACTCGGAATATTACCTGACCACGCTTCTGCCTAATCCTAAACTGCTATGTTTACTTGTGTACTGAACTCGGATTGTTACCTGACCACGCTTCTGCCCAATCCTAACTGCTGTGTTTACTTGTGTACTGAACTCGGATTGTTACCTGACCACGCTTCTGCCTAATCCTAACCACTGTGTTTACTTGTGTACTGAACTCGGATTGTTACCTGACCACGCTTCTGCCTAATCCTAACCGCTGTGTTTACTTGTGTACTGAACTCGGATTGTTACCTGACCACGCTTCTGCCTAATCCTAACCGCTGTGTTTACTTGTGTACTGAACTCGGATTGTTACCTGACCACGCTTCTGCCTAATCCTAACCGCTGTGTTTACTTGTGTACTGAACTCGGATTGTTACCTGACCACGCTTCTGCCTAATCCTAACCGCAGTGTTTACTTGTGTACTGAACTCGGATTGTTACCTGACCATGCTTCTGCCTAATCCTAACCGCTGTGTTTACTTGTGTACTGAACTCGGATTGTTACCTGACCACGCTTCTGCCTAATCCTAACCGCTGTGTTTACTTGTGTACTGAACTCGGAATATTACCTGACCACGCTTCTGCCTAATCCTAAACTGCTATGTTTACTTGTGTACTGAACTCGGATTGTTACCTGACCACGCTTCTGCCTAATCCTAACCGCAGTGCTTACTTGTGTACTGAACTCGGATTGTTACCTGACCACGCTTCTGCCTAATCCTAAACTGCTATGTTTACTTGTGTACTGAACTCGGATTGTTACCTGACCTGCTTCTGCCTAATCCTAACCGCTGTTTACTTGTGTACTGAACTCGGATTGTTACCTGACCACGCTTCTGCCTAATCCTAACCGCTGTGTTTACTTGTGTACTGAACTCGGATTGTTACCTGAGCACGCTTCTGCCTAATCCTAACCGCTGTGTTTACTTGTGTACTGAACTCGGATTGTTACCTGACCACGCTTCTGCCTAATCCTAACTGCTATGTTTACTTGTGTACTGAACTCGGATTGTTACCTGACCATGCTTCTGCCTAATCCTAACCGCTGTGTTTACTTGTGTACTGAACTCGGATTGTTACCTGACCACGCTTCTGCCTAATCCTAACCGCTGTGTTTACTTGTGTACTGAACTCGGATTGTTACCTGACCAATCTTCTGCCTAATCCTAACCGCTGTGTTTACTTGTGTACTGAGCTTGGATTGTTACCTGACCATGCTTCTGCCTAATCCTAACCGCTGTGTTTACTTGTGTACTGAACTCGGATTGTTACCTGACCACGCTTCTGCCTAATCCTAACTGCTGTGTTTACTTGTGTACTGAACTCGGATTGTTACCTGACCACGCTTCTGCCTAATCCTAACCGCTGTGTTTACTTGTGTACTGAACTCGGATTGTTACCTGACCACGCTTCTGCCTAATCCTAACCGCTGTGTTTACTTGTGTACTGAACTCGGATTGTTACCTGACCTGCTTCTGCTTAATCCTAACCGCAGTGCTTACTTGTGTACTGAACTCGGATTGTTACCTGACCACGCTTCTGCCTAATCCTAACCGCTGTGTTTACTTGTGTACTGAACTCGGATTGTTACCTGACCACGCTTCTGCCTAATCCTAACCGCTGTGTTTACTTGTGTACTGAACTCGGATTGTTACCTGACCATGCTTCTGCCTAATCCTAACCGCTGTGTTTACTTGTGTACTGAACTCGGATTGTTACCTGACCACGCTTCTGCCTAATCCTAACCGCAGTGCTTACTTGTGTACTGAACTCGGATTGTTACCTGACCACGCTTCTGCCTAATCCTAACTGCTATGTTTACTTGTGTACTGAACTCTGATTGTTACCTGACCACGCTTCTGCCCAATCCTAACTGCTGTGTTTACTTGTGTACTGAACTCGGATTGTTACCTGACCACGCTTCTGCTTAATCCTAACCGCTGTGTTTACTTGTGTACTGAACTCGGATTGTTACCTGACCACGCTTCTGCCTAATCCTAACCGCTGTGTTTACTTGTGTACTGAACTCGGATTGTTACCTGACCACGCTTCTGCCCAATCCGAAACTGCTGTGTTTACTTGTGTACTGAACTCGGATTGTTACCTGACCACGCTTCTGCCCAATCCTAAACTGCAGTGCTTAGCTGTTACCAACCCGGACTGTTATTCGACACTGCTTGCTTCGGCTACTCCAGTGCTCCAGATTGTCTCAGCCATTGGACTCCTTACCTACCTTCCAGGCCTAGACGATTCCTCATTGTGACATCACTCTTACACCCCTTCAGCTTTCTCCGGTACTCCCCGTAAAGGGCGGTTGTTGCCTCGCAGTCTGTTCTCCATTTTGTTTATAAGAAGGGTAATATTGTGGATTGCTTTGTCCGGGTGGCGTTTTACGGGGGGCACTTGATCTTCCAGAAGGCGCGCTCTTTCCTCCGCACCAGTGATACTCTGGTTGACGTTTCTTACGTCTCTTGCAGCGATCCCATGAGACACTGTAGGGTCAGTAGAGCTGAGCTGCACTGCCATGTGCATATCTTTAATGGTGGGATCTGGGGGCTGTGCGTTATCCACACCAGGGGTCCCCACTACACCAGGCTCTGTATCTGCCACGCGGGGGCCACCATCTTGCCAGGCGACTTTTCTCTCTGATTAGTCAGGGAGTTCGCCTCCTGTTCTTTTCCTCTCTGCTGCAGTAGGTCTGTGTGGTTGGGGCCCCCGTCCACCGGAGGGACCCGAGTATATTGTGTGGCACCCGCGCCATTTTGTTTTGCGTGTGGTGCTCCTAATCCATTCCTCTTTCTCCTTGTTCTTGCGGGTCATGTGCTGCCAGGGAGTATGCCCGCACTCTGCCCACACTTGCCAGCCTGTTTGGAGACTCCAGCCACCGGATGCCTCAAGATTCACAGGGTGCTGTTCAGGAGCTCAAGAAAGTGCGTCTCCAAGGATCCCTCCACTTGTTATCTGCCAGACTGACCACACACTTCACATGTCGGTCACGGGAATGCTAATTTAGCCGAACGCTCTCCTCCAACATGCATGCTCGGCTTCTATGTGTTGTACATGGGGAGGAGGTCACTCCCAGGCTCAGATTTCTCCTTCAGACATCGGCTTAGCACTTACTGCCCAATCCGTATGTTTCGGGGAAATTCACAACATTCCCATACACGTTAGCTGGTTGGCTGGTCCCACACAAAACGAGGAGCGTGGCTGATAATCTAATGTTTGGGATTTTTCAGTCTTTTCACCTTTTAATCAATTTTCCAGGTCCTTTTCGAGGTTCAGCTGCAGGAAAAGCTTATTGTCCAGGTGGATCAGGCAAATGGTGTCATCAGCGAGCAATACCGGGGGTTGTCCCCTCCTTGGGGCACTAGATCAGCAGATGTTACCTGAGGAGTTGGCCAAGTGTCTCTCGATCAGATCAAGCAGCGTCACTATCTTCCACATGGACGTGACTTTTTGAGGCTGGTGGTACTTGAGGGGGTCACAGTAAATGCTGGGAATGAGGTGGGACCAGTGGACTGACCTTCTTCATGGTTTTCTGGTTGGTCCGGACACAATGCTGGCTGTGAATTATGGATAAGTTGTCCAGAGAAAGAGTAAGGGGGTCATTTATTAAGATCAGTGTTTTAGACGCTGCGCTGGCGGTGGATCCGCTGCAGTTATGCACAGGCGCCGGCCTCCACATAACTTCGGTGCATCATGTGCCAGTTCTAATACTGGCTTCATACTGGTGTAGATTTAGACCACCCCGATCCATGCCACACTCCGTTTTTTAGACCTGGGGGGAGTGGGGAGAAGTCGCAGATTGCAGCACAAACAACCTTTGTGCCATAATCTGTGACAGATATTTGCCAGAAAGTTGGTGCATGTCTGATATAAATGACCCCCGAAAATTCCGGTTGGCACCCTCAGTATAAGATATGGATTGATAAAGAACAACAGTCCGGGTGACAGAAGAAACTAAGCCGACAGAACTGAGGGAACGAGCCGTGATGGGGACAGTCCCATGTGCCTGTACAATCACGTCTGTACAGTCTCGGGTGTCTGCATTCTCATGTCTGTACAGTCTTGTGTGTTTATAGTCACATGTCGGTGTAGTCTTGTGCACGTACAGTCACATCTCAGGACAGCCTTTTGTGCGTACAGTCACGTCGGTACAGTCGTGTGTGTAAAATCACATGTCGGTACAGTCTTGTGTGTACAGTCACTTTCCAGTAGTCTCGTCAGTGCATACAGTCTTGTGTGTACAGTCATGTTGGGACAATCTCATGCGTGTACAGTCACATGTCAGTACAGTCACATGTCCAGACTGTCTTGTGTCAGTACAGTCACATGTGCGTACAGTCTCGTGTGTGCGTATAGTCACATGTCGGTACAGTCACATGAGTGTACAGTCACTTCGGTACAGTCTCATGTGCGTACTGTCACTGGTCAGTAGTCTCGTCAGTGCATACAGTCTTGCGCACGTACAGTCACATGTCAGTACAGTCTTGTCTGCATACAGTCACATGTCGAAACTATCTCATGTGCGTACATTCTCATATCGGTACAGTTCTGTGCATACAGTCTCATGTTGGTACAGTAGTGTGTGTACAATCACGTCAGTACAGTCTTGAGTGTGTGTGTGTATAGTCACATGTCGGTACAGTCTCAGATGTGTGTAAAGTCACATTTTAGTACAGTCTCATGTCGGTACAGTCACGTGCATGTACAGTCACATGTCGGGACAGTCTCGTGTGTGTGTGTACAGTCACATGTCGGTACAGTCTCATGTTGGTACAGTGTCATGTGTGTACAGCCACTTCTCAGTAGTCCCGTCAGTGCATACAGTCTCGTGTGCGTACAGTCACATGTCATGACAGTCTCGAGTGCGTACAGTCACATGTCATGACAGTCTCGAGTGCGTACAGTCACATGTCATGACAGTCTCGAGTGCGTACAGTCACATGTCATGACAGTCTCGAGTGCGTACAGTCACATGTCATGACAGTCTTGTGTGCGTAGATTCACATGGAGGGACAGTCTTGTGTGCGTACATTCACATGGAGGGACAGTCTTGTGTGCGTACATACACATCGGTACAGTCTCATGCGTGTACAGTCACATGGTGGTACAGTCATGTCGGGACAGTCACATGGTGGTACAGTCATGCGTCTACAGTCACATGGTGGTACAGTCATGTCGGGACAGTCACATGGTGGTACAGTCATGTCGGGACAGTCACATGGTGGTACAGTCATGTCGGGACAGTTACATGGTGGTACAGTCATGTCGGGACAGTTACATGGTGGTACAGTCATGTCGGGACAGTTACATGGTGGTACAGTCATGTCGGGACAGTTACATGGTGGTACAGTCATGTCGGGACAGTTACATGGTGGTACAGTCATGTCGGGACAGTCTTGATGGGCTGTAGTTCCACTAGGACTCTTACCTGTTCCTGCAGTTGTCCCATCAGTCGTAACGTTAAGCAGGAGTGATCATTACTGCATGTGCTGCTCGTTCCCGCCGGCCATGGATGTTCTGACCGTTTCCCTCTCTCCTGCGCATTCTTCCTGCTCGCACCTCATGTCGGCAGCTGCAAACCAGTTCCTTGGATCATGTGGCACCTGTGTCTTCTGCAGAGGAAGTCCTTTTCCTGTGAAAATGCAGCTCGGACTGAAAGGTAACTGCCCCTCGACCCTCCAGTCTGACCAGCTCCTCAGGTGGTGGCATCATCTCTAGGAAAGAAAGTTCCTGGAACCGACCGACCTGGACCCAAAACAACGAGCTGCTGCTGTATTGATTGCTGCACGTAAATGTACCGCTCATCTCCGCTGATGATCAGGCAATTATCAGGAATGTCTGCTTCGTTCCCAGTAATCTGCCAGAAGGGGCGGAAACAGACAGCAGAGGGCACCTGTGCATGGAATGTACCTGTGCCCCTCACAGTAGTTATGCCAAGATATGTGCCCCCCACAGTAGTTATGTCCAGATATGTGCCCCCTTCACAGCAGCTATGTCCAGATTTGTGCCCCCTTTACAGTAGCTATGCCCAGATATGTGCCCTCTTCACAGTAGCTATGCCCAGATCTGTTCCCCTCACAGTAGGTATGGCTAGATATGTGCCCCCTCACAGTAGTTATGCCCAGATATGTGCCCCTCGCAGTAGTTATACCCAGATATGTGCCCCCTCGCAGTAGTTATACCCAGATATGTGCCCCCTCGCAGTAGTTATACCCAGATATGTGCCCCCTCGCAGTAGTTATACCCAGATATGTGCCCCTCGCAGTAGTTATACCCAGATATGTGCCCCCTCGCAGTAGTTATACCCAGATATGTGCCCCCTCGCAGTAGTTATACCCAGATATGTGCCCCCTCGCAGTAGTTATACCCAGATATGTGCCCCCTTCACAGTAATGTCCAGATATGTGCACTTTTCACAGTAATGTCCAGATATGTTCCCCCTCACAGTAATGTCCAGATATGTGCCCCCTCATAGTTATACCCAGATATGTTCCCCCTCACAGTTATGCCAAGATATGTGCCCCCTTCACAGTAGTTATGCCCAGATGTGTGCCCCCTCACAGTAGTTATACCCAGATGTGTGCCCCCTCACAGTAGTTATGCCCAGATATGTGCCCCCTCACAGTAGCTATGCCTAGATATGTGCCCCCTTCACAGTAGCTATGCCCAGATATGTGCCCCCTTCACAGAAGTTATGCCCAGATATGTGCTCCCTCACAGTAGTTATGGCCAGATATGTGCCCCCCTCACAGTAGTTATTCCCAGATCTGTGCCCCTAACAGTAGTTATGCCCAGATATGTGCCCCCTTCACAGCAGTTATTCCCAGTTATGTGCCCCCTTCACAGCAGTTATGTCTAGATATGTGCCCCTCACAGTAGTTATGGCCAGATATGTGCCCACTTCACAGCAGTTATTCCCAGATATGTGCCCCCTTCACAGCAGTTATGTCCAGATATGTGCCCCCTCACCGTAGTTATGGCCAGATATGTGCCCACTTCACAGCAGCTATTTCCAGATATTTGCCCCTTCACAGTAGCTATGCCCAGATATGTGCCCCTTCACAGTAGCTATGCCCAGATATGTGCCCCTTCACAGTAGGTATGGCCAGATGTGCCCCCTCACAGTAGTTATACCCAGATATGTGCCCCTAACTGTAGTTATGTCAAAAAATGTGCCCCCCTTCACAGCAATTATTCCCAGATCTGTGCCCCTCTCACAGTAGTTATGCCCAGATATGTGCCCCCTTCACAGTAGCTATACCCAGATATGTGCCCCTCACAGTATCTATACCCAGATACACTCACCTAAAGAATTATTAGGAACACCTGTTCTATTTCTCATGAACGCGATTATCTAGTCAACCAATCACATGGCAGTTGCTTCAATGCCTGTAGGGTTGTGGTCCTGGTCAAGACAATCTCCTGAACTCCAAACTGAATGTCAGAATGGGAAAGAAAGGTGGGCTACAACAGCAGAAGACCCCACCGGGTACCACTCATCTCCACTACAAATAGGAAAAAGAGGCTACAATTTGCACGAGCTCACCAAAATTGGACTGTTGAAGACTGGATAAATGTTGCCTGGTCTGATGAGTCTCGATTTCTGTTGAGACAAATGGTAGAGTCCGAATTTGGCGTAAACAGAATGAGAACATGTATCCATCATGCCTTGTTACCACTGTGCAGGCTGGTGGTTGTGGTGTAATGGTGTGGGGGATGTCTTCTGGGCACACTTTAGGCCCCTTAGTGCCAATTGGCCATCGTTTAAATGCCACGGGCTACCTGAGCATTGTTTCTGACCATGTCCATCCCTTCATGACCACCATGTACCCATCCTCTGATGGCTACTTCCAGCAGGATAATGCACCATGTCACAAAGCTCCAATCATTTCAAATTGGTTTCTTGAACATGACAATGAGTTCACTGGACTAAAATGGCCCCACAGTCACCAGATCTCAACCCAATAGAGCATCTTTGGGATGTGGTGGAACGGGAGCTTCGTGCCCTGGATGTGCATCCCTCAAATCTCCATCAACTGCAAGATGCTATCCTATCAATATGGGCCAACATTTCTAAAGATGCTATCAGCACCTTGTGGGATCAATGCCACGTAGAACTAAGGCCGTTCTGAAGGCAAAAGGGGGTCCAACACTGTATTAGTATGGTGGTCCTAATAATTCTTTAGGTGAGTGTATGTGCCCCTCACAGTAGCTATGCCCAGATATGTGCCCCCTTCACAGTAGCTATACCCAGATATTTGCCCCCTCAAAGTAGTTATACCCATAGATGTACCCCTTCACAGTAGTTATGTCCAGACATGTGCCCCTCACAGTAGTTATGCCCAGATATGTGGCCCCTTCAGAGCAGTTATGCCAAGATATGTGCCCCCTTCACAGTAGGTATGCCCAGATATGTGCCCCCTTCACAGTAGGTATGCCCAGATATGTGCCCCCTCACAGTAGCTATACCCAGATATGTGCCTCTTCACAGTAGTTATGTCCAGATATGTGCCTCTTCACAGTAGTTATGTCCAGATATGTGCCCCCTCACAGTAGTTATGCCCAGATATGTGCCCCCTCACAGTAGTTATGCCCAGATGTGCCCCCTCACAGAAGTTATGCCCAGATATGTGCCCATCACAGTAGTTATGACCAGATATGTGCCCTCTCACAGTAGTTATGTCCAGATATGTGCCCCCTTTACAGTAGCTATACCCAGATATGTGCCCCTCACAGTAGTTATGCCCAGATATGTGCTCCCTCACAGTACCTATACCCAGATATGTGCCTTCACAGTAGTTATACCCAGATATGTGCCCCCTCAAAGTAGTTATGCCCAGATATGTGCCCCCTCACAGTAGCTATGGCCAGATATGTGCCCCCTCACAGTAGTTATGGCCAGATATGTGCCCCCTCACAGTAGCTATGCCCAGATATGTGCCCCCTCACAGTAGCTATGCCCAGATATGTGCCCCCTTCACAATAGCTATGCCCAGATATGTGCACTCTTCACAGTAATGTCCAGATATGTGCCCCCTCACAGTAGCTATACCCAGATATGTGCCCCTCACAGTAGGTATGGCCAGATGTGCCCCCTCACAGTAGTTATACCAAGATATGTGCCCCTAACTGTAGTTATGTCCAAAAATGTGCCCCCTTCACAGCAATTATTCCCAGATCTGTGCCCCTCTCACAGTAGCTATACCCAGATATGTGCCCCTCGCAGTAGCTATACCCAGATATGTGCCTCTCACAGTAGCTATGCCCAGATATGTGCCCCCTTCACAGTAGCTATACCCAGATATTTGCCCCCTTCACAATAGCTATACCCATAGATGTACCCCTTCACAGTAGTTATGTCCAGACATGTGCCCCTCACAGTAGTTATGCCCAGATATGTGGCCCCTTCAGAGCAGTTATGCGCCCCCTTCACAGTAGTTATGCTCAGATCTGTGCCCCCTCACAGTAGCTATGCCCAGATATGTGCCCCCTCACAGTAGTTATGGCCAGATATGTGCCCCCTCACAGTAGCTATGCCCAGATATGTGCCCCCTCACAGTAGCTATGCCCAGATATGTGCCCCTCACAGTAGTTATGCCCAGATATGTGCCCCCTCACAGTAGTTATGCTCAGATCTGTGCCCCCTCACAGTAGCTATGCCCAGATATGTGCCCCCTCACAGTAGCTATGCCCAGATATGTGCCCCCTTCACAGTAGCTATGCCCAGATATGTGCCCCTCACAGTAGTTATGCCCAGATATGTGCCCCCTCACAGAAGTTATGCCCAGATATGTGCCCCCTCAGAAGTTATGCCCAGATATGTGCCCCATCACAGTAGTTATGGCCAGATATGTGCCCCCTCACAGTGGTTATGGCCAGATATGTGCCCCCTCACAGTAGTTATGCCCAAATATGTGCCCCCTCACAGTAGCTATGCCCAGATATGTGCCCCCTTCACAATAGCTATGCCCAGATATGTGCACTCTTCACAGTAATGTCCAGATATGTGCCCCCTCACAGTAGTTATGGCCAGATATGTGCCAGAACGTACATGGCATAACTCCCGGGAACGTGGCGCTAAGCGACATCCGTGTTCCTCTACCACTTGGTACCACGAACGCTCATTGCTATGTCTGAGGTCCCGATTGTAATTCTCTTCCCTTCCTTTTCCTGTATGACAAGGTCTGTCTCTACCAGCTTCGCACATCTAGAGGATTACATTTTTGCCCATTCCTCTTGGTGATGGTGTTCAGGGTCCGTTTTCTGCCCCATATAGTGTTTTCCACTTGGATCTCCTCTGACCAGAGCCCCTTCTTCCACGTTTGCTGTGCCCCGGCTTGTGGCAAACAGGACTTTTTATGGGTGCTTTCAGAAATCGCTTTCTTCTAGCCACACTTCCATAAAAGTCAGATTTGTGGAGTAGATGACAGATAGTTGTCCTGAGGATAGACTCTCCCACCCGAGCTGTGGCTCTCTGAAGCTCCTCCACAGTGACCATGGACCTCTTGGCTGCTCTTCTAATTAATGCTCTCCTTGCCTGGGCTGTCAGTTTAGGTGGACAGCCATCTCTTAGTAGACTTGCAGTTCTTCCATTTTCGGGTGATGAATTGAACAGTGGTCTGTGAGAAGTTCAGAGCTTGGGATATACTTTTATAATCTAATCCTGCTTTACACTTCTCTACAACTTTCTACCTGACCTGTCTGGGGTGTTCCTTGGTTTTCATGATGCTTTTTGATCACTAATGTTCTCTAACCTCTGAGTCCTTCACAGAAGAGCTGGAGTTAGGGTTCATGCACACGACCGTATGCATTTTGCAGTCCGCAAAAAATACAGATGACATCCATGTGCATTCCGTATTTTGCGGAACAGAACAGCTGGCCTTTCATAGAACTGTCCTATCCTTGTCCGTAATGCGGACAATAATAGGAAATGTTCTATTTTGTTTAAAGAATGGAAATACAGAAACAGAATGCACACGGAGTAACTTCATTTTTTTTTTTTGTGGAGCCATTGAAGTGAATAGTTCCGCATATGGTCCGGAAAAAAACAGAACGGACACGAAAATGATGATTACACTTACCGGTAATCGGATTTTCCTGACCCCACGACAGCACCTTAGAGAGATGGCTCCACCCCAGGACAGGAAACCTGCAGCATAAAAAGGTGGAGCCTCTCTCCCACCTCAGTGAGTTTCCAGAGCATGAGAGGGACTCCCCCTTACGTTAGTTTAGTTTTAACATACTATTTTTCTTTTTTTGCAACACCGTGAGCACACAGACTTACACCAACAGGGGAGGGAATAAAGAGGTGCTGTCGTGGGGTCAGGAAAATCCGATTACCGGTAAGTGTAATCATCATTTTCCCCCTCCCCCACGACAGCACCTTAGAGAGAGATTTCAGAGATCATCCTCAGGGTGGGTGACAGAACTCAAGACCTTAGTGCCAAAGAGAAGGTCAGAAATAGAGTCAAGCTGAAGCCTATAGTGCTTATAGAAAGTGGACGGAGAAGACCAGGTGGCAGCCCGACAGATCTGTTCAATAGATACGCTGGCCCTCTCTGCCCAAGAAGTTGACACCGCCCTCGTGGAGTGAGCCCTCACAGAAACGGGGAGACACACCGGACACTGAATACGCCAAAGATATAGCTTCTCTGATCCACCGGGCAATAGATGCCTTAGAGGTAGTATTACCTTTTCTAGCCCCACCAAACAGAACAAATAAGGCAGAAGACTTCCTCCAGTCTTTAGTCACCTCCAGGTACTGCAAAATACACCTCCTGACATCAAGGGAATGCAGCTCCTTCTCTCTGTCATCTTTTGGTTCTGAAAAGAAAGCTGGAAGAACTACCTCCTGAGCCCTATTAATCCTAGAAGGAACCTTCGGCATAAAACCAGGATCTGGTCTGAGAACTACTCTGTCTTCTCTGATAGACATAAAAGGGGGGTTAATGGAGAGGGCCTGAATCTCCCCAACCCTTCTGGCTGACGTTAAAGCTACCAGCAAAACTAGCTTAAGGGAAAGCACTTTAACCGAGCAAGAGGCTAGAGGTTCAAAGGGATGTCTGGTAAGGGCGTTTAGCACTAAGTTAAGGTCCCAGGGAGGAAATCTAGGGCCTGTTACTGGCGTAATCCTATCTACTGCCTTAAAAAACCTAATAACCTAAGGGTCCATGGCTAAACTCCTTCTCCCTAAGACCGATAAAGCTGACACCTGCACTTTTAGTGTACTTTTTGCCAACCCGAGGGACAATCCCCTCTGTAAAAAATCCAACACCTGAACTACTGAAAAATCTAACGGCCAGGAAACCCCTTCTGCGCCTATAAAGGACAGAAACCTTCTCCATACTCGCGCATAAATAATATTCGTCACCTCCTTCCTACTTTTCATCAAAGTGGAAATGACCTCCTTAGAGAATCCCTGACTAGCTAAAAATTACCTCTCAAATTCCATGCCGAAAGATGTAGAGACTCTACTTCTGGGTGGAACACTGGACCCTGAGATAATAGGTCTGGAATTCCTGGCAGGATCCACGGATCCGAAACTGACATTGCTCTCAACAGGGAAAACCACGCCCTCTTCGGCCAGAAGGGGGCTATCAGAATTACCCTTGCCCCTTCGTACCTGATCTTCCTTATTACTAGCGGAATCAACTGAAGCGGGGGAAAGGCATAACCTAGCGGAAAGTCCCATCTCTGGAGGAAGGCGTCCACCCCAGATGGGCACTCCTCTGGACTGAGGGAGAAAAAATTCTGTACCTTTCTGTTCTCTCTTGTGGCGAACATGTCTACTGAAGGCAAACCCCATAATCTTACTATCTGGGAGAAAATCTCTGGATTTAGAGACCACTCTCCCTGACGTAATCTGTGGCGACTCAAAGTCCGCTCGAGAATTCTCGACCCCTCTGATATGAATGGCCGAGAGATGAAGCACTCTCCCTTCTATCTCCTCGAAAATCCATCTCGTCTCCTTCAGTAAAGAATCTGACCTGGTTCCTCCCTGACGATTGAGATAGGAGACCACTGTCCGATTGTCGGACATCACTCTCACATGTCTGTTCTGGATCATAGGAAGAACTGCTCTCAAGGCCAGCAAAACAGCCCTCAGCTCCTTTCGATTTGACGAAAACAGTCTCTGACCCTGGGACCACTCTCCCTGAAAGATCTGATCCTCCACGTGAGCCCCCCAACCCCAGGGGCTGGCGTCCGTAGTAACAACCACCGGTTCCGGAAAGGACCAGGGAAGTCCCTGGTTCAGATTCTCCACTTCCTTCCACCAATCTAGGGATGAGTCACGTCTGATAATTTTATAACTGACACCAGGGATGTCCCTGCCCGTCTTGTGGCAGTCAAGATCTCTCCCTGTAACTGGCGGGAATGTCGTTGTGCCCACTGGACCGCTGGCATGCAGGAAGTTAGAACTCCTAACAGGGACATAGCTTTCCTTATAGACAGGGTCTGTCCTGACTGAACCCTCTGAACTACTCCCTGAACCCCGGCTAACTTCTCTTCTGTGAGGAAAGTTCTTTCCAGCCTGGAATTTAAAACCAGACCCAGAAAAACCTGGCTCGTTGACTGCTCCAACCTGGACTTTTGGATATTCAACAGCCACCCCAGAGACTGAAGAACCTCCATAACCCGATTCAGAGACCTGGCACATTCCTCCTGAGACTGGGCCACCACCAGAAAGTCGTCCAGGTAAGGTAAAAACGTGATGTTCTCCCTTCTGATGAAGGAAGCCATCTCTGCCACTACCTTGGTAAACATCCGAGGTGCCATGGAGAGGCCAAAGGGAAGTGCCTGGAACTGATAGTGAAGAAGACCCACCTCGGTTCTTACAGCCACCCGGAGGAATCTCTGGTGATCTGGATGAATCGGAATATGATGGTAAGCATCTTTTAAATCCAGAACCGCCATATGACAGCCTGGAGACAAAAGATATATCGCTGACCTGATGGTTTCCATCTTGAATTTTCTGGCTTTCAGGAATTTGTTCAGATATCTGAGGTTTATTATAGTCCGGTACGACCCATCTGGTTTCTTCACTAAAAACAGGGTGGAATAGAAACCCTTCCCTAGCTCTGACTCTGGGACAGGAATTAACAACTTTTTGTTTATCAGTTTTTTTATTTCCTGCAGCATGATGAGAGAAAACCTCGAAATCACAAATCTTTCTGCGGGGCAACTCAAGAACTCCAATCTTAAACCCTCCCGCAGAAGACCCATCAACCATTTCCCTGCCATCTTTTCCCAAGCCGGAAGAAAGAACTTTAATCTTCCTCCTACTGGGATCATGGCGTCATTGCTTTCCTTATTTTCCCGCACGAGCTGTGGCCGATCTAAACAAAAAGCCCTTACTTCCTGATCTAGGCCTTGCTCCCTGCTCTCTGTCCCCCGTCTGCTTCTTATTTTGGAATCTTGTCGGGTTCCGAAAGGGCCGTTTATATTGCTTGAATTGAGTAAAAGATTCCTGGGGAAACTTTTTCTATCTGCCGCTTTCTCGAGTAAGGAGTCAAGTTCAGACCCGAAAAGAAACTGGCCATCACAGGGGATGCTACATAACCTCAGCTTGGACGGCATATCTCCCCCCAATTCTTAAGCCACAAAGCACGTCGCGCAGAATTGGAAAGGGATGCGGCTCTTGCTTCCAGCCTCACCGTGTCCACCGCGGCATCCGCAATGAAGTCCGCGGCTTTCTGGAAGGTCGTTATAGAAGCTAATAACTGCTCTCTAGGGCATTTATCCCTAATTTGCCCCTCTAGCCTCTCCAACCACAGTGACATAGACCTCGCAACTACAGTGGCAGCTATGCTAGGCCTGAAAGCAGCCGCAGAAGATGCCCACGCATTCTTAAGGGAGGAATCTATTCTTTTATCTAAAGGGTCCTTTAAGAATCCCATGTCCTCAAAGGGCAGCGAGGATCTTTTAGAAATCTTGGAAATGGCTACATCCAGTTTCGGGGCCTTGTCCCAAGATGTAGACGCCTCTTACTCAAAGGGGTACTTCCGTTTAAAGGTCTTAGAAATGAGCGTTTTTTTATCCGTTTTTTTCCATTCTTTTTCCATCACCGCTGAAATAGACCTATGGACAGGGAAACACCTACACTTTCTTTCCCTAAGTCCCTCAAACACGACATCCTCTACAGATCTATCCTCTCTGGTATCTTCCAACTCCAAGGTAGATCGGATAACCTTTAACAATTTGTCCGTATCTTCCGCTGGAAATAGGAACTTTCCTTCTCTTGTGTTATCTTCAGAAGAAAAGGAATCATTAGAGTCCTCATCCCCGGAGAGAGAATCGATATCTTCCGATTCCACGTCAGACTCCTGCCTCACCGTTCTTCTTCTCTTCCTACTTTTCAGGGAATTTTTAACTTCAGACATAATAGACTTAAGGTCTTTCAAAAGACTTGGAGTCTCCTCAGCCACCATCTTCTCAATGCACTGCTGACAGAGCTTTTTAGCGTAAGAAGACGACAGCGGGCACTTGCAGATAGGGCATTCATTGTTCTTTTTCTTTGCCGCCACCTTCTTAGGCACCGTCTAAGAAAAAAGGAACACACCCAAATCTAAGGAACAGCCTAGACCCTCTAAGGACCGAGAATAGGACTCAATACCGGTGGCAGGATCTCAACATCCACACTTTCAGACCTTCTTTCTTCATCCATAATGAAGGAAAAAACCTGCACTGATAAAAATATTGCCCAAGTTATCTACTGCCACCAAGTATTCCTCTCACCGTAGAGATACACAGTTACTGCAGACCCACCACGCCAAGATAGCACTGGAACCACCTGGTCCACTTTATGGCACTCTGAATTTCAGACACCGGTGTCCAAAACACCCCAGCACAGGTGGACTCAATGTACTAATGGGTTACTTCTGGAGGAGATTAGTTACACTGGATGTTATTTAGGGGATCAGAGTACAGGGGGGGGGCTGAATACTAACGCACCCAACGCTGTCCAGATATTTATTAGACATTGTGAAAACCTCGTCTCATCTTCTAACCTCAGACAGACTTGCACTTTGTGTTGATCGATCCCATAAAATACATTTAGGACTGTGGGCGTAACATGGAAAAGTTCAAGGGGTGTGAAGACTTTTTCAAGGCACTAACTGGGGATCTGTGCGATACACCTGCACTCAGTGATGCAGATGGTCTCAGAGATTTGTTGATGCCTACCCTGCGCAGGTCAGATAAGTGTGTGGGGTGAGATCGGCCACTTTACGCTGACCGTTTTCTATCTGGTTTAGACTTATTTCTTCTTCCTCTAAGGTGTCCCGTAGCTGTGATGTCCTCAGTTCCCCAATTCCCTGGGGACTGCCCATATGACCACTGTGGTCTGGGTGGATACTGTCTACAGTCCTCACGTTGTTCCTTATACAACTCTCTCATCCCTGTTGGATTTTCCCCATGTGAACTGCTCATCATTGATGAGGATAATCACACAGGCGGCATTGGGGCCACGCCCGGGGAGGTGGTGGGCGACCCGCTGGCATGGATTTATTAAGGTTTATGATTCACAGTGAATCCTCGTGGTATAGATAGGGTCAGTGAGGTGCACATGAGCTGATTTACCAGTCCTCTCCCTACAATCTCAGTGTTTTCCTACGGTCTGATTTTCTTGCTGATGTCCGTCATCCTCCATACGCTCTGCGGTGCTCCACTCTAAACCTGGCGATACTGTTATTCTGTTTAAGGCTCCATTCACATGTCCGCAATGTGTTTTGCGGATACACGGAGCCACGGATCCGCAAAACACGGAAAGCGGCAATGTGCGTTCCGCATTTTGCGGACCGCACATCGCCGGCACTAATAGAATATGCCTGTTCTTGTCCGCAATTGCGGACAAGAATAGGACATGTTCTATTTTTTTTGCGGAAACGGAAGCACGGATGCGGAAGTGCGGACCCGCAAATGTGGATGCGGACAGCACATTCCGGCCCCATTGAAAATGAATGGGTCTGCACCCATTCCGCAAAATTGCGGAACGGATGCGGATCCATTTTGCGGACGTGTGAATGGACCCTTACTTTCAAAAAAGGCATAAAAACAGTTTCAGGGGGAAAAAAACTAAAACAAAAAAACTCTTCTTGATGGATGTTCCTCATATCCGAATTCACTCTGGAGCTCTATATATATATATATATTAAAAGATTCCCAGAGACCTGAAAGCACAGAGAAGTGAAGAGGCAGCGGAACCAGGGATGGCCAGCCAGTCTCCGATGGTGTAACTTACCTGGAATGAAGCTGGGATCTGAGGGGGGCCATTACCCTGTGTGAACACAGAGATCTAGAAATGATAAAAAAACTGCAAAAGAAATGTCAGTCCAATCACCAGGAAAACGCCAGGGAGCAGAGATTATGGCGCCTTACATAGTGTGCGGTACCAACTAAAGCTCCTGCCTGGCTCATCAGCGGTCAGGAGATCGTGGACACCTTCCTCTATGTCTGCCAAACATTTCAGGCTGGATGCTCCAGGGTTTGGGGCAGTCCTGGAAGATTGATCCTCTCTGCACGGTCAGAGGAAGATAAGTCAAATATTCTCTTACCTCATCTGTAATTCTGCTTTCCTTGAGTCCGATGGCAGCGCAGATACAGTATACCTCTCTCCCCCCCCCCTCACAGCCCAGACAGTGGTCCCTATAGTGATCCTTCACAGACTGTCATTAGGACAACAACTCCATGAACAGTCCATGGTTATTGCTGCCTTTGCCGTAAGGGAAGAGCGACAGGTTTTTAGAAAATAACAGAAAATGTTTTTTATTCTTTATACCAGACACGTCAGCTGTAAAGATGCCGTCTATACAAATCTATGTACACGGGTTCCTATAAGGCACAAACAAGCCACATCATCTTGTGCTGGAGGCCAACCAGGGTCCTCACAATGAGAAACATGCTGGAGATCAGACCATCAAGTCCTCACAAGGAGAAACATCCTGGAGGCCAGACCATAAAGTCCTCACAATGAAAAACATCCTGGAGGCCAGACCATAAAGTCCTCACAATGAAAAACATCCTGGAGGCCAGACCATAAAGTCCACACAATGAGAAACATCCTGGAGGCCAGACCATCAAGTCCTCACAAGGAGAAACGTGCTGGAGATCAGACCACAGAGTCCTCACTCCTATCAGGTGTACAGCATGGAGAAGTGAATAATTCAACATCTAATCGACCACGATTATGCGTCATCGGCCTCCACTTCTCCGGTACCATCGCTCATTGACTCCACCTCAGAGTCCATGTCACTGTCACGCTCTGCAGCTGTGCGCTTCAGTCCTCGCTGCTTAGACAAGCAAACGGCAAATCGCATGTTGAACCGATTCCAATCACAACTGAAAAACAGAAATATCAGCATTAAGGAAGGGAAACTCAAATAATCTTGAACATTCATAGGCTGGGGGAAGGGATGTCGTGTGAGAGAAGAAGAATCAGGATGGATGACTCAGATCTAACAGTAGAGAAGGATCCGGACAGAGAAGTGGGATCTAACAGAGAAGAGAAGGATCAGGACAGAGAAGTGGGATCTAACAGAAGAAAAGGATCCAGGCAGAGGATCAGGCTCTAAATGATAAGCGAGGAATCCAGGCAGAGGACTCTGAAAGATCAGAAGGGCGAGGAAGCTTCTTATACTTACAGCTTTGAGAGGTCTGAGAAGTGACTCTGAATACTCTTCTGCAGGGAGTGAATGGCCGGCATTAAGGACAATGATCTGTGGACATGGAGGAAAGAGGATCAATATCCAGATATTCCCGACTGACCTATAGCCCAGTACTATGGGATCAGAGTGATGTCCACATATATGGACACAGCCGCTCACCGAGTCTTCAGCTTCTGGCCGTGCTGCATCAACAGTTCATGGGCCCAGATCAGATAGAACTGCAGGTGGCGCGAAGTCTCAATTCGAGGGGCCAGGAAGAGTAGCAGGCGCTCCACGTACAGCTCCGGGAGGGAGGAGCAGAGAACCTTGACTGCAGAAGACAGACCACATATCACAGCGAGCAGCCACCAGGACACGTAACTAAAGCCACCATGAGTAGGGTACTCACCGTCCGTGTGGGGCACGCTCTCCAGCACCTCCTGAAGAAGCTGCTCCTCATTTAATCTCATGGCCATCACAAGAGCCCGGGTCCACTCGCCCTTCCGTAGCGTCCGATGTACACTGCCAGCTGTCACCTCTTCATCCAGCTGGAAGGGGTCAAACACTGAACTGGAGTCGAGGGAGTAGATGAGGAGGCCCTCTGTGGAGGTGGCGGCCCAACTGCGCCCTGACAACCAGGAAAGACAAGATGTAATAGGTGACCACCACAGGAGCAGGGCCGCAACCTATACTCACCGCCTACACTGTCCCCAGTCACACTGTATCCTCCCCCCCTACACTGTCCCCAGTCACACTGTATTCTCCCCCCCTACACTGTCCCCAGTCACACTGTATCCTCCCCCCCTACACTGTCCCCAGTCACACTGTATCCTCCCCCCCTACACTGTCCCCAGTCACACTGTATCCTCCCCCCCTACACTGTCCCCAGTCACACTGTATCCTCCCCTCCTACACTGTCCCCAGTCACACTGTATCCTCCCCTCCTACACTGTCCCCAGTCACACTGTATCCTCCCCTCCTACACTGTCCCCAGTCACACTGTATCCTCCCCTCCTACACTGTCCCCAGTCACACTGTATCCTCCCCTCCTACACTGTCCCCAGTCACACTGTATCCTCCCCTCCTACACTGTCCCCAGTCACACTGTATCCTCCCCTCCTACACTGTCCCCAGTCACACTGTATCCTCCCCTCCTACACTGTCCCCAGTCACACTGTATCCTCCCCTCCTACACTGTCCCCAGTCACACTGTATCCTCCCCTCCTACACTGTCCCCAGTCACACTGTATCCTCCCCTCCTACACTGTCCCCAGTCACACTGTATCCTCCCCTCCTACACTGTCCCCAGTCACACTGTATCCTCCCCTCCTACACTGTCCCCAGTCACACTGTATCCTCCCCTCCTACACTGTCCCCAGTCACACTGTATCCTCCCCTCCTACACTGTCCCCAGTCACACTGTATCCCCCCCCCTACACTGTCCCCAGTCACACTGTATCCCCCCCCCCTACAACTGTCCCCAGTCACACTGTATCCCCCCCCCCTACACTGTCCCCAGTCACACTGTATCCCCCCCCCCCTACACTGTCCCCAGTCACACTGTATCCTCCCCTCCTACACTGTCCCCAGTCACACTGTATACTCCCCACCTACACTGTCCCCAGTCACACTGTATACTAACCGCTCAGAGTCCCTCCATTGGCAGTCAGGCCACTTGTCACTCACCGGTTGGAGAAAAGCGTAGCGATGTCACACGGATTTCGGGCTTGAAGTGCCGGGAGCTCATGTCACCTGAAAAACATCACCAGTGAACCTCCCAGTAAAAGAGACGACCGAACAGATAACAAGCGGAATCCTTCTAGAAAGACGACTCTACCTTTACGGACTCCAGGAAGACTCAACGTAACGTCCTCCCCAGCGCCCTCATCAACCAAGGCGAGACTCCCGAACTGTGTCATCTTACGCCGATCCAGAAACTCCTAATGGAGAGGCCGAGAAAGGGCGTGAGAGAGCGATCGGGGGGGGGGCGGGGGAGAGACAGAGGGCACGAGGGGGGGGCGACCGAGACAGAGAGCGCGAGGGGGGGCGACCGAGACAGAGAGCGCGAGGGGGGGCGACCGAGACAGAGAGCGCGAGGGGGGGCGACAGAGACAGAGAGCGCGAGGGGGGGGCGACAGAGACAGAGCGCGAGGGGGGGGGCGACAGAGACAGAGAGCGCGAGGGGGGGGCGACAGAGACAGAGCGCGAGGGGGGGCGACAGAGACAGAGAGCGCGAGGGGGGGCGACAGAGAGCGCGAGCGACAGAGACAGAGAGCGCGAGGGGGGGCGACCGAGACAGAGAGCGCGAGGGGGGGCGACAGAGACAGAGAGCGCGAGGGGGGGCGACCGAGACAGAGAGCGCGAGGGGGGGCGACCGAGACAGAGAGCGCGAGGGGGGCGACCGAGACAGGAGAGCGCGAGGGTGGCGACCGAGACAGAGAGCGCGAGGGGGGGCGACAGAGACAGAGAGCGCGAGGGGGGGCGACAGAGACAGAGAGCGCGAGGGGGGGCGACAGAGACAGAGAGCGCGAGGGGGGGCGACAGAGACAGAGAGCGCGAGGGGGGGCGACAGAGAGAGCGCGAGGGGGGCGACAGAGAGAGCGCGAGGGGGGCGACAGAGAGAGCGCGAGGGGGGCGACAGAGAGAGCGCGAGGGGGCGACAGAGAGAGCGCGAGGGGGGCGACAGAGAGAGCGCGAGGGGGCGACAGAGAGGCGCGAGGGGGGCGACAGAGAGAGCGCGAGGGGGCGACAGAGAGAGCGCGAGGGGGGCGACAGAGAGAGCGCGAGGGGGGCGACAGAGAGAGCGCGAGGGGGGCGACAGAGAGAGCGCGAGGGGGGCGACAGAGAGAGCGCGAGGGGGGCGACAGAGAGAGCGCGAGGGGGGCGACAGAGAGAGCGCGAGGGGGGCGACAGAGAGAGCGCGAGGGGGGGCGACAGAGAGAGCGCGAGGGGGGCGACAGAGAGAGCGCGAGGGGGCGACAGAGAGAGCGCGAGGGGGGCGACAGAGAGAGCGCGAGGGGGGCGACAGAGAGAGCGCGAGGGGGGCGACAGAGAGAGCGCGAGGGGGGCGACAGAGAGAGCGCGAGGGGGGCGACAGAGAGAGCGCGAGGGGGGCGACAGAGAGAGCGCGAGGGGGGCGACAGAGAGAGCGCGAGGGGGGCGACAGAGAGAGCGCGAGGGGGGCGACAGAGAGAGCGCGAGGGGGGCGACAGAGAGAGCGCGAGGGGGGCGACAGAGAGAGCGCGAGGGGGGCGACAGAGAGCGCGAGGGGGGCGACAGAGAGAGCGCGAGGGGGGCGACAGAGAGAGCGCGAGGGGGGCGACAGAGAGAGCGCGAGGGGGTGCGACAGAGAGAGCGCGAGGGGGGCGACAGAGAGAGCGCGAGGGGGGCGACAGAGAGAGCGCGAGGGGGGCGACAGAGAGAGCGCGAGGGGGGCGACAGAGAGAGCGCGAGGGGGGCGACAGAGAGAGCGCGAGGGGGGCGACAGAGAGAGCGCGAGGGGGGCGACAGAGAGAGCGCGAGGGGGGCGACAGAGAGAGCGCGAGGGGGGCGACAGAGAGAGCGCGAGGGGGGCGAGAGCGAATGAAGCTGATGAAGCTAGAGAGAGGCCAAAGCAGCAAAAGAGAACGTGAGAGAGGCCGAGGCAATGGGAGAGGGTGAGAGAGACGGCAAGAGAAAGAGAGAGACGGTGAGAGAGAGAGACGGCAAATAAGAGATGGGGAAAGAGTGAGAAGAGAAAGGCAAGGGGAAAAGACGGTAACGGAGAGGGCGGGATGTTGAAGAAGAGACAGCAGAGGAGGGTGGAGAGTGCGACATGTGGAGGGGCAGCAGTGAGAGGCGCTGGCCCCGCACATTAACCCTTCGCCTCCCGTCGCCCTCACCTCCATGGCGTCCAGAGAATGATTACAGGAGATCTCAAACTTCTTGGCCAGCAGCTGCTCTCGGACGTGGTAAATACACACAAAGCGTGCGGCGCCGGCGGCGAGGAGGGCGTTCCCGTCCGCTGAGTAACACAGAGCGGTGAAGGCCCTGAGGAAGAGACAGAGGTCAGGAGGCGGCGGGGCGTGCCGCCATGGCCCGGGGGCGGGGCTTTACTCACTTCCCCTTGGAGGAGTGCTTGGCGGTGACTTTATCCGTCTCCTTACGTCCTAGCTGCAGGTCGTGTCTCCCCTCGATGGATCCCGTCTGAATCCCCTTCTCCGGGTCCCACATGGTGATCTGCCCATCCAGAGAGGCCACCGCCAGTTCACCGCCATCCGGGCGGAAAGTCACCACCAGACCTGAGGTAGAGACAGGAGGATGGGAGTGTTACTCCATGTCAGGTCTGATCTGAGCGTCCTCCTGTCACATAGAGCTAGCTCCGCCTCCACCATGTTTGACGCGGTGGGAGGAGACTGCCATTGAATCTAGTGCGGTGGCTCCGCCTCCTGTGCCCTCACTGATGAGCCTGGAGACGTGCACACCCCCATCAGCCACTTACCCTCTGCCGTCAGGCTCAGGGTCTCTGTGGTCCTCCAGCTGTCCGTCATGTGCCACAGTCTGACTGTCCGGTCCCAAGAGGCAGTGGCCAGAACAGCCTTCCAGGGGTTAAACGCCACGCTGCTGATTGGGGCCTCGTGTCCGGCCAACACCTAAGGGTGACAGACGGATCCTGATCACCTGGGCCAGAGCTCAGATTTGTGATGGGGGAGGGGGTGGATGTTGGGAGGTGTAGTACATTCCTCCATGTAGTATCACTCACATCCAGGAGCCTCCCGGTCTGCATGCTCCACACATAGACCTCGTAGGAGTCCTGCGCTCCGGCGCACACGATGTCGCCGCTGCCGTCCACCGCCAGGCAGGAGAACTGGGCGGGCCGGGGGGAGGTGAACGTCCTGAAGTTACGGTACCTGGAATGAGAGCAGGGAGCCCCATGATGTGACCGCCGCTGGCAGCGGGGGCCACGTGCGTCTCTCCACCCACCTCATCAGGCTGTAGGCTCTGGCGGTGCCATCCAGGGAGGCGCTGAGCACCACCTGTCCGTTACCAGTGACTGTGACCGCCGTGACGCTGCTCGTGTGGTCGGTGAACGTCACAAAGCAGAAGCCGCTGCTCGTGTCCCAAACCTTCACCTGCGGAGGGGAGGCGCATGGTCAGCGCAATTAACATTCACAATAACACGCCCGCCAGGCTCCGCCCCCTACCTTGCCGTCATCTCCGCCGGTGACGACGTGCTGGCCATCAGGGGAGTAACACAGCGCCACCATGTTGTTGAAGTGTCCCTGCTGCTTCAGGATATAGGACTCGCTCTGCCATTCCCACACCAGCAACTGACCCAGACCTGCCGGAGAACACAACCGTTACCCACCGGGGGGCGCACACCGCGCAGGGGAGGGGCCGAGCTGTACTTACCGCTGCTACCAAACGCGATCCAATCCCCTGTGCGGTTTATAGTGATGGAGGAGATGCTCTGATCTGAAATACTAGAGAGGAAGCAGCGTCACCACTGGGGCCCGAGAACATACACAACGTGCCCCAAATAAGCGGGGGGAGGGTACAGAAGGTTATAGGGGGGGGGGGGGCAGTCACCTAAGGGAGTGGATCAGGCTCAGCTCTGGCAGCTCGTGGATATGGAAGGCTCCCGAGGAGAAGCCGCTCACCAGGATGTTCAGCTTCTTGTGGAAGGCGGCGGCAGTCAGCGCAGTGAAGTCTCCTTCCTTATTGAAGAAATGTCTGGAGAGAGAGCAGAGGTCGGAGGGGCCCGGAGTGCAGGACACCGGGCCCCCCAGTACAGGGGGGCGCTGACACCCAGAGAGACTTACTTGGCAGTCCTCTTGTAGCGAACCCTAATGCTCTTCTCCTCTGCGCTGGGATTGGCTGAGCCACGGATTTCCTCACCTGGCTCCTCCTCTTCCTGCTGGGGCCTCTTCTTGGGCTCTCGGGGCCGGAGCTGGGCGAGCTCGGTGTCACACTCCCACACGCACAGCGCGGCGTCAGCACTGATACTGTAGAGCTGCAGGAGAGAGCGGTGAGCGGGGGATGTGGATGGTGGGCTGCTGCCCCCTACTGCCTCCCTCACCACTCACATCCAGACTGTCCTCCTGGAAGAAGCAGGACACAATGACGTCCTTGTGGCCCCCAAGACAGTAGTAGATGAGGTTCTGCCAGCGCTCCGCTCCGAACACCCAGGTGGTCATGTCCTTACTGCCGACAGCAAAACACCTGGAGAAGAAGCAGATCATCAGAGGTAGGACGCAGCGGATGGGGCCCCCCACGCCGCCATGACACCTACCTGGAGTCATCCGTCCAGTCGATGCAGGTCGTCTCATCATACGGACCATAGAAGGACTTATCCAACACAAAGGCGTTAAAGTCGCGTCTCCTCCCCGGAGCGTGGTACAGGAGCGCCACCGAGCCCTTACACACCACGAACCGCCTGCAGGAGAGAAGACGGGTCAGACATCGGGCAGGTCGGGCCCCGGGACCCCTGTAACACAGGACACTCACCGGCCATCTGGGGAGAAGCTGACAGCGTGCACCGGCTGCTGGAAGTTGAAGTGATTGAGGACCGACTTTGTGACCAGGCTGATAAGAAGCGCGGACCCCTCTGTGAAGAGAGCAGATGTCACACGGGGGCCCCGCCGACCCACCAGAGTGCCCCGCCCCCCACGACAGAGCCCCCCTCTCACCTTCATCAACCAGGATCCCTAGGGAGCCGTCTGGAGACAAGGCCACACACGTGATGTTACACCGTGTCGCTACTGGCAGGGTCTCCGCACGATTACTGAGGACAAAGATACGCAGTCACCATCAACTCGTTATGTCTGCCCAGTGTGCATCCCCAGACATTATACATCCACGCAGATCAGACATGACAAGGCGATCCCCAGACATTATACATCCACGCAGATCAGACATGACAAGGCGATCCCCAGACATCATACATCCACGCAGATCAGACATGACAAGGCGATCCCCAGACATCATACATCCACGCAGATCAGACATGACAAGGCGATCCCCAGACATTATACATCCACGCAGATCAGACATGACAAGGCGATCCCCAGACATTATACATCCACGCAGATCAGACATGACAAGGCGATCCCCAGACATTATACATCCACGCAGATCAGACATGACAAGGCGATCCCCAGACATTATACATCCACGCAGATCAGACATGACAAGGCGATCCCCAGACATTATACATCCACGCAGATCAGACATGACAAGGCGATCCCCAGACATTATACATCCACGCAGATCAGACATGACAAGGCGATCCCCAGACATTATACATCCACGCAGATCAGACATGACAAGGCGATCCCCAGACATTATACATCCACGCAGATCAGACATGACAAGGCGATCCCCAGACATTATACATCCACGCAGATCAGACATGACAAGGCGATCCCCAGACATTATACATCCACGCAGATCAGACACGACAAGGCGATCCCCAGACATTATACATCCACGCAGATCAGACACGACAAGGCGATCCCCAGACATTATACATCCACGCAGATCAGACACGACAAGGCGATCCCCAGACATTATACATCCACGCAGATCAGACACGACAAGGCGATCCCCAGACATTATACATCCACGCAGATCAGACACGACAAGGCGATCCCCAGACATTATACATCCACGCAGATCAGACACGACAAGGCGATCCCCAGACATTATACATCCACGCAGATCAGACACGACAAGGCGATCCCCAGACATTATACATCCACGCAGATCAGACACGACAAGGCGATCCCCAGACATTATACATCCACACAGATCAGACATGACAAGGCGATCCCCAGACATTATACATCCACACAAATCAGGCATGAGGTGACGATCCCCAGACATTATACATCCACACAGATCAGGCATGAGGTGACGATCCCCAGACATTATACATCCACACAGATCAGGCATGAGGTGACGATCCCCAGACATTATACATCCACACAGATCAGGCATGAAGTGACGATCCCCAGACATTATACATCCACACAGATCAGACATGACAAGGCGATCCCCAGACATTATACATCCACACAGATCAGGCATGAGGTGACGATCCCCAGACATTATACATCCACACAGATCAGGCATGAGGTGACGATCCCCAGAGATTATACATCCACACAGATCAGGCATGAGGTGACGATCCCCAGACATTATACATCCACACAGATCAGGCATGAGGTGACGATCCCCAGACATTATACATCCACACAGATCAGGCATGAGGTGACGATCCCCAGAGATTATACATCCCCACAGATCAGGCATGAGGTGACGATCCCCAGAGATTATACATCCACACAGATCAGGCATGAGGTGACGATCCCCAGAGATTATACATCCCCACAGATCAGGCATGAGGTGACGATCCCCAGAGATTATACATCCCCACAGATCAGGCATGAGGTGACGATCCCCAGAGATTATACATCCCCACAGATCAGGCATGAGGTGACGATCCCCAGACATTATACATCCCCACAGATCAGGCATGAGGTGACGATCCCCAGACATTATACATCCCCACAGATCAGGCATGAGGTGACGATCCCCAGACATTATACATCCCCACAGATCAGGCATGAGGTGACGATCCCCAGAGATTATACATCCACACAGATCAGGCATGAGGTGACGATCCCCAGAGATTATACATCCACACAGATCAGGCATGAGGTGAAGATCCCCAGAGATTATACATCCACACAGATCAGGCATGAGGTGACGATCCCCAGAGATTATACATCCACACAGATCAGGCATGAGGTGACGATCCCCAGAGATTATACATCCACACAGATCAGGCATGAGGTGACGATCCCCAGAGATTATACATCCCCACAGATCAGGCATGAGGTGACGATCCCCAGACATTATACATCCCCACAGATCAGGCATGAGGTGACGATCCCCAGACATTATACATCCCCACAGATCAGGCATGAGGTGACGATCCCCAGACATTATACATCCCGACAGATCAGGCATGAGGTGATGATCCCCAGACATTATACATCCGCACAGATCAGGCATGAGGTGATGATCCCCAGACATTATACATCCACACAGATCAGACATGACAAGGCGATCCCCAGACATTATACATCCACACAGATCAGACATGACAAGGCGATCCCCAGACATTATACATCCACACAGATCAGACATGAGGCGATCCCCAGACATTATACATCCACACAGATCAGGCATTAGGTGATGATCCCCAGACATTATACATCCACACAGATCAGGCATGACAAGGCGATCCCCAGACATTATAAATCCACACAGATCAGACATGAGGCGATCCCCAGACATTATACATCCACACAGATCAGGCATTAGGTGATGATCCCCAGACATTATACATCCACACAGATCAGGCATTAGGTGATGATCCCCAGACATTATACATCCACACAGATCAGACATGACGTGATCCCCAGACATTATACATCCGCACAGATCAGGCATGATGTGATCCCCAGACATTACTCATTCATCTCCAGGGATGGTCCCGCCCCCACAGAGCGCTCACTTCTTCAGGTGGAAGACGCTGAGCCGATTTCCCACAGGACTGATCAGCGAGTTCCCGTCTGGGGTGAAGGTCAGGTTCCCACGGCGATAGAAGGTGCCCAGGAGGTTACTGAACTGAGGGAAGAAGTCACAGAGGTCATCGGATCAGAGGAGGGGCTTATAAGCCAGCCAATCAGCATCACAATATACCCCCCCCCCCCCCCAAGGGTCGCCCATAATGCGGTGCTTATATATATATATATATGGGGGGAGTGCGGTGCTTATATATATATATATGGGGGGAGTGCGGTGCTTATATATATATATATATATGGGGGGAGTGCGGTGCTTATATATATATATATATATATATATATATATATATATATATATATATATGGGGGAGTGCGGTGCATATATATATATATATATATGGGGGAGTGCGGTGCTTATATATATATGGGGGGAGTGCGGTGCTTATATATATATATATATATATATATGGGGGGGAGTGCGGTGCTTATATATATATATATGGGGGGAGTGCGGTGCTTATATATATATATATGGGGGGAGTGCGGTGCTTATATATATATATGGGGAGTGCGGTGCTTATATATATATATATATGGGGGGAGTGCGGTGCTTGAGCCGAAACGTTGCTGCTACCCACATGGGTGAATAAAAGATCATTGATTTTTACTTGGAGTGCTGTCCGTTTCTTCATCTGCATCAGACGGGGTAAGCCGCTACACCCCTGGACCTAGCACCCACTTTGCTTTTTCCAGTGCCGCCATCAATTTTCTTCTCTATATATATATATATATATGGGGGGAGTGCGGTGCATATATATATATATATATATATATATATATGGGGGGAGTGCGGTGCATATATATATATATATATGGGGGAGTGCGGTGCTTATATATATATGGGGGGAGTGCGGTGCTTATATATATATATATATATATATATATGGGGGGGAGTGCGGTGCTTTTATATATTATATATATATATATGGGGGGAGTGCGGTGCTTATATATATATGGGGGAGTGCGGTGCTTATATATATATGGGGGGAAGTGCGGAGCTTATATATATATGGGGGGAGTGCGGAGCTTATATATATATATGGGGGGAGTGCGGAGCTTATATATATATATATGGGGGGAGTGCGGTGCTTATATATATATGGGGTGAGTGCGGTGCTTATATAATATATGGGGGGGGAGTTGCGGTGCTTATATATATATGGGGGGAGTGCGGTGCTTATATGATTATATAATATGGGGGGGAGTGCGGTGCTTATAATATGGGGGGAGTGCGGTGCTTATATATATATAGGGGGGAGTGCGGTGGCTTATATATATATATGGGGGGAGTGCGGTTGCATATATATATATATATATATATAGGGGAGTGCGGTGCTTATATATATATGGGGGGAGTGCGGTGCTTATATATATATATATATATATGGGGGGGAGTGCGGTGCTTATATATATATATATATGGGGGGAGTGCGGTGCTTATATATATATATGGGGGGAGTGCGGTGCTTATATATATGATGGGGGAGTGCGGTGCTTATATATATATAGGGGGGAGTGCGGTGCTTATATATATAAGGGGGGAGTGCGGTGCTTATATATATATATGGGGGGAGTGCGGTGCTTATATATATATATATGGGGGGAGTGCGGTGCTTATATATATATATATGGGGGGAGTGCGGTGCTTATATATATATATGGGGGGAGTGCGGTGCTTATATATATATATGGGGGGAGTGCGGTGCTTATATATATATATGGGGGAGTGCGGTGCGTATATATATATGGGGGAGTGCGGTTGCTTATATATATATGGGGGAGTGCGGTGCTTATATATATATGGGGGGAGTGCGGTTGCTTATATATAATATGGGGGAGTGCGGTGCTATATATATATGGAGTATATATATATATATATGGGGGAGTGCGGTGCTTATATATATATATATATATGGGGGGAGTGCGGTGCTTATATATATATATATATGGGGGGAGTGCGGTGCTTATATATATATGGGGGAGTGCGGTGCTTATATATATATATATATATATATATATATGGGGGGAGTGCGTGCTTATATATATATATGGGGGAGTGTGCGGTGCTTATATATATATATATATGGGGGAGTGCGGTGCTTATATATATATATATATATATATATATATATATATATATGGGGGGAGTGCGGTGCTTATATATATATATATATATATATATATGGGGGGAGTGCGGTGCTTATAGATATATATGGGGGGAGTGCGGTGCTTATATATATATGGGGGGTGCGGTGCTTATATATATATATATATATATATATATGGGGGGGTGCGGTGCTTATGTATATATATAATATATATATATATATATATATATATGGGGGGGTGCGGTGCTTATATATATATATATATAATATATATATATATAGGGGGGGGTGCGGTGCTTATATATATATATATATATATATATATGGGGGGGTGCGGTGCTTATATATATATATATATATATATATATATGGGGGGAGTGCGGTGCTTATATATATATATATATATATATGGGGGGAGTGCGGTGCTATATATATATATGGGGGGAGTGCGGTGCTTATATATATATATGGGGGGAGTGCGGTGCTTATATATATAATATTATATAGGGTAGTGCGGTGCTTATATATATGGGGGAGTGCGGTGCTTATATATATATATATGGGGGAGTGCGGTGCTTATATATATTTATATATAGGGGGGAGTGCGGTGCTTATATATTATATAATATATATAGGGGGGAGTGCGGTGCTTATATATATATATATATATGGGGGAGTGCGGTGCTTATATATATATATATGGGGGGAGTGCGGTGCTTATATATATATATGGGGGAGTGCGGAGCTTATATATATATATATATATATGGGGGGGAGTGCGGTGCTTATATAATATATATATATAGGGGGGAGTGCGGTGCTTATATATATATATGGGGGAGTGCGGTGCTTATATATATATAGGGGGGAGTGCGGTGCTTATAATATATGGGGGGAGTGCGGTGCTTATATATATATATATATATATATGGGGGGAGTGCGGTGCTTATATATATATGGGGGGAGTGCGGTGCTTATATATATATATATATGGGGGAGTGCGGTGCTTATATATTATGGGGGGAGTGCGGTGCTTATATATATATATATATGGGGGGAGTGCGGTGCATATATATATATATATGGGGGAGTGCGGTGCTTATTATATATGGGGGGAGGTAGTGCGGTGCTTATATATTATATATATATATGGGGGGAGTGCGGTGCTTATATATATATATGGGGGGAGTGCGGGCTTTATATATATATATATGGGGGAGTGCGGTGCTTATATATATATGGGGGAGTGCGGTGTATATAATATATATATATGGGGGGGAGTGCGGTATATATATATATATATGGGGGAGTGCGGTGCTTATATATATATGGGGGGAGTGCGGTGCTTATATATATATATATATATGGGGGGAGTGCGGTGCTTATATATATTATGGGGGGAGTGCGGTGCTTATATATATATATATTATGGGGGAGTGCGGTGCTTATATATATTATATGGGGGAGTGCGGTGCTTATATATATATGGGGGGAGTGCGGTGCTTATATATATATGGGGGGAGTGCGGAGCTATATATATATATGGGGGGAGTGCGGAGCTTATATATATATATGGGGGGAGTGCGGAGCTTATATATATATATATGGGGGAGTGCGGTGCTTATATATATATATATGGGGGGAGTGCGGTGCTATATATATATATATGGGGGGAGTGCGGTGCTTATATATATATATGGGGGGAGTGCGTGCTTATATATATATGGGGGGAGTGCTGCTTATATATATATATATGGGGGGAGTGCGGTGCTTATATATATATATATGGGGGAGTGCGGTGCTTATATATATATATATGGGGGGAGTGCGGTGCTTATATATATATATGGGGGGAGTGCGGTGCATATATATATATATAGGGGAGTGCGTGCTTATATATATATGGGGGGAGTGCGGTGCTTATATATATATATATTATATATATATGGGGGGGAGTGCGGTGCTTATATATATATATATATATGGGGGGAGTGCGGTGCTTATATATATATATGGGGGGAGTGCGGTGCTTATATATGGGGGGAGTGCGGTGCTTATATATATATATATGGGGGGAGTGCGGTGCTTATATATAAGGGGGGAGTGCGGTGCTTATATATATATGGGGGGAGTGCGGTGCTTATATATATATATGGGGGGGAGTGCGGTTGCTTATATATATATATGGGGGGAGTGCGGTGCTTATATATATGGGGGGAGTGCGGTGCTTATATATATATGGGGGAGTGCGGTGCTTATATATATATATTATATATGGGGGAGTGCGGTGCTTATATATATATATATATGGGGGGAGTGCGGTGCTTATATATATATGGGGAGTGCGGTGCTTATATATATATATGGGGGAGTGCGGTGCTTATATATATATATATATATATATATATAGGGGGAGTGCGGTGCTTATATATATATATGGGGGAGTGCGGTGCTTATATATATATAGTATATGGGGTAGTGCGGTGCTTATATATATATATATATATATATATATATATATGGGGGGAGTGCGGTGCTTATATATATATATATATATATATGGGGGGAGGCGGTGCTTATATATATATATATGGGGGGAGTGCGGTGCTTATATATATATGGGGGGGTGCGGTGCTTATGTATATATATTATATATATATATATATATTATATATGGGGGGGTGCGGTGCTATATATATATATATATATATATGGGGGGGTGCGGTGCTTATATATATATATATATATATATATATATATATATAGGGGGAGTGCGGTGCTTATATATATATATGGGGGGAGTGCGGATCATATATATATATGGGGGGAGTGCGGAGCTATATATATATATGGGGGGAGTGCGGTGCTATATATATATATATATATAGGGTAGTGCGGTGCTTATATATATATATATGGGGGAGTGCGGTGCTTATATATATATATGGGGGAGTGCGGTGCTTATATATATTTATATATATGGGGGGAGTGCGGTGCTTATATATATATATATATATATGGGGGGAGTGCGGTGGCTTATATATATATATATATATATATATATATGGGGGAGTGCGGTGCTTATATATATATATATGGGGGGAGTGCGGTGCTTATATATATATATGGGGGAGTGCGGAGCTTATATATATATATATATATATGGGGGGAGTGCGGTGCTTATATATATATATATATATGGGGGGGTGCGGTGTGCTTATTATATATATATATATGGGGGAGTGCGGTGCTTATATATATATATATATTGGGGGGACGTGCGGAGCTTATATATATATATATATATATATATATATGGGGGGAGTGCGGTGCTTATATATATATATATATATGGGGGGAGTGCGGATCATATATATATATGGGGGGAGTGCGGAGCTTATATATATATATAATATGGGGGAGTGCGGTGCTTATATATATATATATGGGGGTGAGTGACGGTGCTTATATATATATATATATGGGGGGAGTGCGGTGCTTATATATATATATGGGGGGAGTGCGGTGCTTATATATATATATATATATATGGGGGGAGTGCGGTGCTTATATATATATATATGGGGGGAGTGCGGTGCTTATATATATATATATATATATATATATGGGGGGAGTGCGGTGCTTATATATATATATATATATATATATATATTGGGGGGAGGTGCGGTGCTTATATATATATATATGGGGGAGTGCGGTGCTTATATATATATATATGGAGGAGAGTGCGGTGCTTATATATATATGGGGGAGTGCGGTGCTTATATATATATATATATATATATATATATGGGGGGAGTGCGGTGCTTATATAATTATATATGGGGGGAGTGCGGTGCTTATATATATATATGGGGGGAGTGCGGTTGCTCATATATATATATATATATATATATATATATATGGGGGGAGTGCAATGCTTATATATATATATGGGGGGAGTGCGGTGCTTATTATATATATGGGGGGAGTGCGGTGCTTATATATATATATGGGGGGAGTGCGGAGCTTATATATATATGGGGGGAGTGCGGAGCTTATATATATATATAATGGGGGGAGTGCGGAGCTTATATATATATATGGGGGGAGTGCGGAGCTTATATATATATGGGGGGAGTGCGGAGCTTATATATATATATGGGGGGAGTGCGGAGCTATATATATATGGGGGGAGTGCGGAGCTTATATATATATATGGGGGGAGTGCGGTGCTTATATATATATGGGGGAGTGCGGTGCTTATATATATATGGGGGGAGTGCGGTGCTTATATATATATATGGGGGGAGTGCGGTGCTTATATATATATATGGGGGGAGCTGCGGTGCTTATATATTATATATATATGGGGGGAGTGCGGTTTGCTTTATATTATATGGGGGGAGTGCGGTGCTTATATATATATGGGGGAGTGCGGAGCTTATATATATATATATATATATTATGGGGGGTAGGTGCGGAGCTTATATATATATATATATATATAATTATATGGGGGGGAGTGCGGAGCTTATATATATATATGGGGGGAGTGACGGAGCTTATATTATATATATATATATATATATATATATGGGGGAGTGCGGTGCTTATATATATATATATATGGGGGAGTGCGGAGCTTATATATATATATATGGGGGGAGTGCGGAGCTTATATATATATATATGGGGGGAGTGCGGTTGCTTATATATATATATATATATGGGGGAGTGCGGTGCTTAATATATATATATATATGGGGGGAGTGCGGAGCTTATATATATATATGGGGGGAGTGCGGAGCTTATATATATATGGGGGGAGTGCGGTGCTTATATATATATGGGGGGAGTGCGGTGCTTATTTATATATATGGGGGAGTGCGGTGCTTATATATATATATGGGGGGAGTGCGGAGCTTATATATATATATGGGGGGAGTGCGGAGCTTATATATATATGGGGGGAGTGCGGTGCTTATATATATATGGGGGGAGTGCGGTGCTTATATATATATATATGGGGGGAGTGCGGAGCTTATATATATATATGGGGGGAGTGCGGTGCTTATATATATATATATATGGGGGGAGTGCGGTGCTTATATATATATATATATGGGGGGAGTGCGGAGCTTATATATATATATATGGGGGGAGTGCGGAGCTTATATATATATGGGGGGAGTGCGGTGCTTATATATATAGGGGGGGAGTGCGGTGCTTATATATATATATGGGGGGAGTGCGGAGCTTATATATATATGGGGGGGAGTGCGGTGCTTATATATATATGGGGGGAGTGCGGTGCTTATATATATATATATGGGGGGAGTGCGGAGCTTATATATATATATATATGGGGGGAGTGCGGAGCTTATATATATATGGGGGGAGTGCGGAGCTTATATATATATGGGGGGAGTGCGGAGCTTATATATATATATGGGGGGAGTGCGGAGCTTATATATATATATGGGGGGGAGTGCGGTGCTTATATATATATATGGGGGGGAGTGCGGTGCTTATATATATATATGGGGGGAGTGCGGAGCTTATATATATATATGGGGGGAGTGCGGAGCTTATATATATATATATATGGGGGAGTGCGGAGCTTATATATATATATGGGGGGTTCCACATACTTTCTCGCCGCTCTTACCTTGTAGGAATACTTCATCTTCCCGGCTCAGTTCTCACATGTGACTCACGTGTCTCCCGTTACTTCCGCTCATTGACGTCACTTCCGCCCCCTAAGCAGGCTTCGAGAACATGGCTGCCGCTAGAGGGTGGCGGATCACGTGACGGGCCGCTGCAGGCAGGCTGTATATAAGCTCCCCTGACAGAGCGGTGCGGGGGTTATTATTCAGGGTCTGTCAGGAAGCGGAGGGGACGGGGCGTCTTATCTGGCGGAGCTGGCTGTCATCTCCAGGGTGACTCCTATGGTCGGGGTGGATGGTGAACCAGGAGTCACAGTTGTGTTTTGTGCTCCTAACGACCCTCCACGTGCATCCATTTGCCCCCAATACCTGTTTGTGCTTCAGACTCTCCTGTGTTTCCGGTTTAGTTATTTCCTAACTTTATTGATGCTCGAGCCGTGGGCCGCGCCGAGACGGGCCGTGGGCCCCGCTGAGACGGGCCGTGGGCCGCGCCGCACAGAGACGAGCCGTCGGCTGCCCGTGCCTGCTACACATGTGGGCGAAAAAACTAATCACTGTCACACCTTCTACACCTTTTTGTAGCCGCTAAGTTTTCCAATTTGCCCAAACGGCGGCCGAAGCGGAAATGAAACATAAGCACAAGTTTATTAGTCCTTTATTTTCTACAGTTCTATTAGTAATTTGAGAAGTGTAGGGCAATCCCAATGGGAAGCAGTTTCTGACGCTTCCCTCACTGTAAACCGATAAGTACGAGCCGGAGGAGATGCCTGCGCAGTGCATGTGTGTACGGAGCCGGAGCAGAGATACCGGCGCCTGCGCAGTGCATGTGTGTACGGAGCCGGAGCAGAGATGCCTGCGCACTGTAACTGTGCCTACGTTGGGGAAGAAGACGGAGGCCGGCGCTTCCACTTGCAGGAGGCGGTGACATCATTAGTGACGATCCGTCTCCTGCTGAAGGCAGGAAGAGCAGAAGACTAGGAAACTGACTTTGCCCGGAAGCACAGAAAGCCATCAGGAGGGACCACGCGGTGAGCGCGATGACGTCAGCGCAGGGTCTTGTGTCTCATCTAGGCATGCAAAACCTTGAAGTAAATGGGACCTGAACTTTGGGGCACTAAAATGGCTCTAAAAAAAAGTCATAGAAAGGGCTAGAGGGCTGCAAAGTGTGTGTAAAAGCAGGACAATCACCCTGCAAACAAATGTGGATAGGGAAATGACATAAAATACTTAAAGGGACTCTGTCACCACTTTCTAACCCCCACTTTTTTAACTATCGTTTTATTCATGGTGCCCTTCTGATTACAGTTGTCATCTTATATGTTAGATCTGCGGTGCCGTTTAGGTAAAAAATCGATTTATATCACCTGTCAATCAGCTAGATAAGGTGCCCAGGGCGTTCCTCTCCTCTTGAATCTGCCGCCTGCCGCCGCCGCCGTTGGTGCCCAGCTCCTCCCCCGGTCTCGTCAGCGCTGCTTCAAACAACACAGATCCGCCTCCGGCTCTCCCTCAATGCCCCCTCCTTTTTTTCGGAAATCTCGCCCGTGCGTACGCATCCTTTCGGCATCATCGCTCTAAGTTCGCGTTATGCGCATGCGCGAGAAAAGGATGCGTACGCACGGGCGCAGGCCTGTGCGCACACGCGAGATTTCCGAAAAAAAGGAGGGGGCATTGAGGGAGAGCCGGAGGCGGATCTGTGTTGTTTGAAGCAGCGCTGACGAGACCGGGGGAGGAGCTGGGCACCAACGGCGGCGGCGGCAGGCGGCAGATTCAAGAGGAGAGGAACGCCCTGGGCACCTTATCTAGCTGATTGACAGGTGATATAAATCGATTTTTTACCTAAACGGCACCGCAGATCTAACATATAAGATGACAACTGTAATCAGAAGGGCACCATGAATAAAACGATAGTTAAAAAAGTGGGGGTTAGAAAGTGGTGACAGAGTCCCTTTAAAAATAAAAACAATCTTGAACCAGGAGGTGGACGTCCAAGTGGAGTAGGAAGGCAGACGTGGCGGATGAGGTGGACGTGGTCACAAACCTTATTTTTCTTTGTGGAGCCCCCAAAACATTGGGAAATAGCATAGAGAACGCACAAACTGCGCTGCAGTCTAACAATGGCGGGTGCGGCCGGTCTACATGTCTATTCTGCACAAGGTACGCACAAGTCCTGAGGGATCCATGCCTGGCTCATTTTAATGAACGTGAGCTTGTCCACATTATGATCATACCACCCCCCGCTGTACTAAACACACGTTCAGACAATACATTTGAAGCAGGGCAGACCAGCACCTCCAAGGTGTAAAGAGCAAGCTCAGGCCCAGAGCTGCTACGAGATTTCGCCCATTATCCCACACCACCAGGCCGGGCTTGAGGCTGACTGGCACCAACCACTCATCGGTCTGTTCCTTGCCCGTCCACAGCTCCTGCGCGGTGTGGGGTTTTCCCCCAAACAGATGAATTTCAGAACAGCCTGCTGTCGCTTCCCCCTCACTGTGCTGAAGTTGGTGGTGCAGGTGTTGCGCTGACCGGATAAGAACCAGAGGAGGCGGCGCCAAGAAACCTCCAGCAATCCTCGGTGGCTGTAGGACATGCGCCAAACCAGTGTCCTCCTCAGGCCCAGCCGCCACTACTTTTACCCAGTGGGCAGTTAGGGAGATATAATGTCCCTGCCCATACTTAATGGTCCACGTGTCTGTGATTATGTGGACCTTGCCATTAATGGCATTGTGCAGTGCACACATTGATTTTTTTTTTCCACCATTTGTTCGTGCAGGGATGGCTCGCCTGGAACAGCAGTGGTGGCTGTAAACCACGTACCGTGAGACAACTGCCGTCATGACATTTTTAAAACTCTCCACCAAAAGGAATGGCAGCATTTCAAAGGCCAGTAATTTTGAAATGCTGGCAATCAGGGCCAGGGATCGCGGGTGGGTAGGGGGGGTACTTCCACTTTCTCTCCAGTGTTTGGGGGATGGAGAGCTGAACGTTTCCATGGGACAGTGTGGAGATGGTGTTTTTGTGACGCAGGAGGAGCCTGTGATTTTTTTTTTTGTGGTTTTTGAGGGGTCTACTCCACTGCAGCTCGTGCTTTGCACTTAGATGCCTGGTCATGCAGGTTGTGCTCAGGTTGAGAACGTTTATGCCTCGCTTCAGGCTCTGATTGCACAGCTCTGCAAACCACTCGTGTCTTGTCATCAGCACATTGTCTGAAGAACTGCCACGCCAGGGGACTCCTTGGAGCTGGCTTTGGCTCGGTCCCTTGCTGCGGTGGGCAGTAGCAGGCGTTCTGGCTAGGGGACTGCTCTGCTTTTGCACCCTGCTTCTTTTTTTTGCTGTGCAGCTGGCGCTATGTGACCACCACTTCCTCCGAACTGCACACGTCACTGGCATGACCTGGAGACCATGTGGGGTCGAGGACCTCATCATCTTCCACCCAGTCTTCACCCCTGCCCTCGTGGTCGGTCTGCACACTGCAGAAAGCCCCAGCAGTTGGCACCTGTGTTTCGTCATCATCCGAGACGTGCTGCGATGGTCCTCTCATGTCCACATCCTGAAAGATAAGTGGTTGGGTATCAGTGCACTCAATCTCTTCCACTTCTGGGGCAGGGCTAGGTGGATGGCCCTGGGAAACCCTGCTAACAGAATCATCAAACAGCAGAAGAGACTGCTGCATGACGTGGGGCTCAGACTGCTTGGCTGATGTGCAAGGGGGTGAGGTGAAAGACTGATGGACATCGGCTGCAGGTGCCAACTGTGGTCTTTCAGCAGGAGACTGGGTGGGAGACAATGTGAAGGAACTGGATCCACTGTCAGCAGCCCAATCTACTATCACCTGTACTTGTTCACCATTCGTACACTGGTATTCGGGTCTACAAAATGTCGCCTACTCAACCCTGAGGAAAGGGTTTCAATTGTGCATGTAGCTGGCACAGATTGTGTGTTTGTGTGAGCCCACTCCCTTGAATGAGAAGCCTCACGTAAATGCTCTTAGAATTCATGATGGCCCTCAACTTTTCTTCTCCAGATGTCCCAGGCTGAAGGGGCCGTCGTCAGAACAAATAACTTTCCTCTAGTCCTCTGCAGTCCAATCCCTGTACTTCCTGCAGAATGTCTGTCTGTCCTTGATGTTTTTCTAGGAGAGTAGTGGCATCTTTGCTGCCATTCTTGACACCAGGCCATCCTTCGAAAGCCTTTGCCTCACCGTATGTTCAGATGCACTCACCCCTGTAGCTGACATTCTTGAACAAGCTCCACACTGCTGGTGACCAAATCATGGAGCTGAATCCTATCTAGGAGTTGGTCCTGGCAGTTGCTGGACTTTCTTGAGTGCCCTGAAGCCTTCTTCACAGCAATTGTCCCTCTCTCCTTGAAGTTCTTGATGATCCAATAAATGATTGATTTAGGTCCAATCTTACAAGCAGCAATGTCCTTCCTTGTGGAGCCCTTTTGATGGAGGTAACCATGGTTAGTAGAAGAAGACAATTATTTAAAGCGCCCCACCTCCTTTTAAAGCTACCAGTCTGCTCTTCTAAAAGAATGAGTGTGACAGAGTGAGATCAGCTGCCTTGTTAACACTTTCTCCTGAGCTCACGAGAAGATCACGGAGATGTCAGCAGGTCAAAATGCAGTGCAAATAGGGATTTATGATTAATTTTCATGGCAAGGAATGACTTTAAGATTAATTATAAATCATCTCATCACTCTTCATATGATCTAGATAATTCCAGATTGTCACCAGAAAAACCGAAGCAGCAAAATGTGGGAAAATAGGAATGTGTGAGCACGACTGTATAATATATCAGGGGTCAGTACAGAGATCACTCCCATCATCTATTTATCCCCAAGACTGTAACAGTGATGAGGAGACATCCTCTGCGTCTAAGATTTCTACACAAACATAGAAGGTAGATCTTTACTGTAAGATCAGCGAGACTATGGACTCTATACTGTAAGAGCAGTGAGACTATGGACTCTATACTGTAAGAGCAGTGAGACTATGGACTCTATACTGTAAGAGCAGTGAGACTATGGACTCTATACTGTAAGAGCAGTGAGACTGTGGACTCTATACTGTAAGAGCAGTGAGACTGTGGACTCTATACTGTAAGAGCAGTGAGACTGTGGACTCTATACTGTAAGAGCAGTGAGACTGTGGACTCTATACTGTAAGAGCAGTGAGACTATGGACTCTATACTGTAAGAGCAGTTGAGACTGTGGGACTATTACTGTATAAGAGGCAGGAGACTAGTGTGGACTTCTTAGTAACTTGTAAGAGCAGTGAGACTATCGGACATCTATACGGTAATCAGCAGTGAGACTATGGACTCTTACCTGTAAGAGCAGTGAGACTATGGACTCTAGTACGAGTAAGAAGCAGTGAGACTATGGACTCTAGACTGTAAGAGCAGTGGGAGACCTAGGGACTCTGTACTGTAAGAGCAGTGAGACTATGGACTCTGTACTGTTAAGAGCAGTGAGACTAGGGACCTTACTGGTAAGAGCACAGTGAGACGTATTACTTATTGTAAGAGCGGTGAGACTCATGGACGCTGTACTGGTTAAGAGCCGGTGAGACTATGGACTCTGTAGCTGGTTAAGAGCAAGTGAAGACTATTGGACTCTGTAACTGTAAGAGCAGTGAGAACTATGGTGAACTCTGTGTACTAGTAAGAGCAGTGAGACTATGGACTCTGTACTGTAAAGAGCATTGAGACTATGGACTCTGTACTTGTAAGGAGCAGTGAGACTATGGAGCTCTGTACTGTAAGAGCAGTGAGACCTATGGACTCTGTACTGTAGAGGCAGGAGACTATGGACTCCGTACTGTAAAGCGGTGAGACGATTGGACTCTATACTGTAAGAGCGGTGGGAGACTATGGACTCTGCTGTAAGAGCAGTGAGACTGGACTCTATGCTGTAAGAGCGGTGAGACTATGGACTCTATACTGTAAGAGCGGTGAGACTATGGACTATACTGTAAGAGCGGTGAGACTATAGACTATACTGTAAGAGCGGTGAGACTGTGGACTCTTTACTGTAAGAGCAGTGAGACTGTGGACTCTTTACTGTAAGAGCAGTGAGACTATGGACTCTATACTGTAAGAGCAGTGAGACTATGGACTCTATACTGTAAGAGCAGTGAGACTATGGACTCTATACTGTAAGAGCAGTGAGACTATGGACTCTATACTGTAAGAGCAGTGAGACTATGGACTCTTTACTGTAAGAGCAGTGAGACTATGGACTCTTTACTGTAAGAGCAGTGAGACTATGGACTCTTTATTGTAAGAGCAGTGAGACTATGGACTCTTTACTGTAAGAGCGGTGAGACTATGGACTCTATACTGTAAGAACTGTGAAAATATGAGACTCTCTGCCAGAGAAGGTGGTATCATATTTTGTCTATTTTCAGTATATATTTATTAGAATATTTAGTCTTTTGCTGTGCTCTTTTATCTATATTACTTTGCTTTATTATATGTATAAGTAATTAATTTGCCTGTCTATTTCTAGTGATGCCTCCACCATCTTCTTATTTATAAACGCATTCAGCTGGCTAGTACTAATGTTGAGCGAGCATGCTCGGCCAAACACCAGTTTAGCTCGAGCATCGCTATGATCGGCACATCGCGGTGTTCAGCCGAATATCGTGTATGCTCGAGTCAATGTATTTAAATCTAATTTAGCCTCAATTTCGGAAAAGTTTCTGGCGGGATTTGAACTCACAACCTTCTAAATTACAGCCAAGAACCTTACCCACTACACTATAGAGCTCAGCATCGCGAAGTGTTCTACTCGAGCACCAGAGCACACAAGCACTTTGGTGCTCGACCAACACTAGTTAGTACCATTAAGCCCAACCACTCCTTGTCCTGTTGGCTACTTCTCCTCTTTCCTGACCACTCACTACTTATTCTATGTTCTGTCCAGTTTGATAATTAGGGGGCCCTTCCACCCTTCTATTGGGTTGCACTAGAAAACTAGTATAAAGACCCCAGGTTTTGTTACCCCCGGAGCCTGAACTGGAACAGACTGCCTATTCTCCTGGGCCATAAGAAGGGATGGACGGGGCTCCCCAGCCTGGGATCTCCACTCATCGCTGAAGCCAAGTACAATAATAATGATAAATATAGCATTTGCATACAGGTGAGGGACCCAACTACCTCAAGTTTTTTTGTGTTCATTTGATTGAAAGCTGCAGAATAACAGACTGAACTGGTTGGACGTCCACATGTTTCAGCCATGCAAACTACAGTATGTTCTGGTCTGATTCCAAAGGAAGGCTGCCTAGTTCTGCCTCCCTGAATATGATGTAGACACATAATACTGTCCCAGGATATGATATACGGCCCAGATAGTACTGCCTCCCTGTATATAGTACCTCCTTTCTGTAAATACTGTAGGTACAGACAGTACTGCCTCCCTGTACATTTGGACACACACAATACTGTCCAAGGATATATGGCCCAGATAGTACTGCCTCCCTATATATTGTACCTCCTTTCTGTAAATACTGTAGGTACTGTCTACCTGTACATGATGTAGGTACAACCTACAGACAGCACTGCCTCCCTGTACATGTACACACACAATACTGCCTCCCTATATATTTTACCTCATTTCTTTAAATGGTGTAGACAGTACTGCCTCCAGTCTGTATGATGTAAGTACAGCCAACAGACAGCACTGCCAATTTAGGAGCCAAATTACATTTTTAGTCGCCAAATGAAAACCGAATCAAAATTTTGGTATCGTGACAACGCTACGGCAATCAGATCGGCGTAGGGTTGTTTCGATACCAAAATTTTGATTAGCTTCCGTCACCATAAAAAAGTATTGCGATAATACCACGCAAATAAACACCCAAAAGAGCCGTGTGCATTTCGCATTTTATGAAAAGTTCGGCCCATAATAGAACAGTCCTATCCTATTTTTTGGGGTGACAAGGTGACAAAAAAAATGGAGAATCGCATGTTTTTTTATTTATGTCTGTTACGGCGCTCACCGCATAGGAGATATTTTAAAATAATTTAATAGTTTGGACTTTTCGGACGCAGCGCTATGTAATATGTTTATTTATTTATTATTTATATATTTTATATGTAAAATTGGGAAAGGGGGGATTTAAACTTAATTTTTTAGGGTACTTTCACACTAGTGTTTTTCATTTCCGGCATAGAGTTCCATCACAGGGGCTCTATACCGGAAAATAACTGATCAGGCATATCCCCATGCATTCTGAATGGAGAGCAATACGTTCAGGATGTCTTCAGTTCAGTCATTTTAACTGATCAGGCAAAAGATAAAACCGTAGCATGCTACGGTTTTATCTCCGGCGAAAAAAAACTGAAGACCTGCCTGAATTTCCTCATAGGAATGTATTAGTGCTGGATCTGGCATTCCAAATGCCGGATCAGTCCTGCGCTTGCGCAGACCGGTAAAAATGTGTAAAAAGATACAAGACGGATCCGTCTGTCCGCATGACAAGCGGAGAGACTGATTCGTTCTTGCCATGCATTTGTGAGATGGATCCGCATCCGGATGCGTCTCACAAATGCTTTCAGTCACATCCTGATCGGCGGATCCGGATCACACTGCCGCAAGTGTGAAAAGGAGTTTTTTGGTGAAACTCACCTGTAAAATCTTTTTCTCGTCGTTTCCATTGGGGGACACAGACCATGGGTATAGCCTAGGTCATTACTAGGAGGAGACACTATGCAAATAAAAAAGAGAGCTCTTCCTCCCTAGACTATACCCCCATGCTCCACCTGGAGGACCCCAGTGCAAGCAAAAGCAGTAGGAGAAGGAGACCAAATCAATAGAGACCAGAACAAATGAATACCACCATCCTTTAGGTCCCGAAGAACTAAACCAACCCTTCCTACAACAGGCAAGAATGGGAGGGAGCTGTGTCCCCCAATGGAAACTACGACAAAAAGATTTTACAGGTGAGTTTCACAAAAAATCTCCTTTTCTCGTACATTCCATTGGAGGACACAGACCATGGGACGTCCCAGAGCAGTCCATGGGGTGGGAAAAACCAGCACCTCCAGGGGGAAATGCCCAGCGGTCAAACAGGAACCACCGCCTGCAATACCTTGCACCCAAGGACAGCATCAGCCGATGCTAAAGAGTGCAATTGGTAAAACTTTGTAAAAGGTATGCAAGGAGGACCAGGTGGCCGCCTTACAAAGTTGAGATGCCGAGGCGCGATTACGCCTAACCCAGGAGGCCCCCACCACCCTAGTGGAGTGAGCGGTAACCCCGGCTGGGGGAACCCTGCCACGGACACAATAGGCCGTGGCAATAGCCGACCGAATCCACCAGGCTACCGAGACCTTGGAAGCCGCCAGACCTTTACGAGGCCTTTCAGGAATCACAAAAAGGGAATCCGTGCGGCGGAAAGAGGCAGTAACCAACAGGTACACTCGCAGAGCACGGACAACGTCCAGAGAATGGAGAGCGTGCTCCTTGCGGTTCGCTGTAGATGGACAAAAAGAGGGCAGGACTATATCTAGGTGGAAGGCGGAGACCACCTTGGGCAAAAATTAAGGGACTGGGCATAGCACCACCTTATCCTGGTGGAAGACCAAAAAGGGCTCCTTAGAGGAAAGCGCGGCCAGCTCCGATACCCTCCTGATCGAGGTGATCGCCACCAAAAAGACCACCTTCCAGGTGAGAAGATTCAAAGAAACCTCCCTCAGAGGCCTTAAAGGGAGCCGTCTGGAGGGAAGACTGAGCCAAATTTAGGTCCCAGGGGGGCAGGGGAGGAACATAAGGAGGGACCGAATGCGCCACCCCTTGTAGGAAGGTCCTCACTGGACCAAGTAGAGCCAGGGATCGCTGAAAGAAAATGGCCAGAGCAGAGACCTGGCCTTTCAGAGAGCTCAGCGACATTCCCATCTCAAGGCCCGACTGGAAAAAGGAGATGACCACCTGGAACCGAAGAGGAAAAATGCCCAGTTTCTCACAAAAGGCAAGAAAGGCCTTCCAGGTACGATAATATATCCGGGATGAAACTGGTTTTCTGGCCTTGATCATGGTCTTCACCACAGAGTCCGAGAAGCCCCTCTTCTTCAGGATAGCGGTCTCAACATCCACGCCGTTAAACAAAGTGACCGTAAATTCTGGTGGAAGAGCGGTCCTTGAGACAGTAGGTCCTCCCTGAGAAGAAGAGGCCACGGAACGGCTGCCAGCATCCGAGTGACGTCTGAGGCGTGGCGAGGCCAATCAGGGGCGATGAGAAAGGTCGGTATCCCTTCCGACGTGATTTTGCGAAGGACCTTGGGTAGTAGAGGCAGAAGCGGAAAGACATAAAGGTGGGGGAAGTCTTGCCATGGAGACACCAGCGCATCCACCCCGTACGCCTCCGGGTCCCCAGCACGGGCCAGAAACATGGGAACCTTGTTGTTGAGCCTGGATGCCATCAGGTCGACGTCCGGGCGGCCCCACCGGCGACAGATATCCTCGAAAACGTCCGGATTTAAGGACCACTCTCCTGGATCCACCGTGTTGCGGCTGAGAAAGTCCGCCTTTCAATTGTCGATCCCTGGGATGTACACTGCCGACAGTACTGGAACATGAGTCTCCGCCCACTGGAGGATCCTGGCATTGTCCGACTGGACCCTTACCGGGAGACCTGCCAGGAGAGAAGTCCAGTGAGAAAGGGAGAGGAAAATTGCTTTGAGCTCCAGCACGTTGATCGGAAGGCGGGCCTCCCCCGCGGACCAAACCCCCTGCACCGTCCGGGTCTGGAGAACACCACCCCAACCCAGGAGGCTGGCGTCGGTGGTGACGACTGTCCAGGAGATCGGAAGAAAGGACCTCCCTGAAATCAGGTTTTGGGGGGACAGCCACCACTGGAGTTCCACCCGAACCTGAGGAGGCAGACGGACTCGAGAGTCCAGAACGCGCGACGTCCTGTCCCAAAAGGACAGAATCGCCCGCTGTCGAGGCAGAGTGTGAAACTGGGCAAAGGGGGCGGCCTCGAAGGAGGCCACCATCAGCCACAGAACCCTCATGCACTCCCGGATGGAGAGGCGTCGGGAGCGCAGTAGGAGAGATACCAACTCCTGAATTCGAGAGGACTTTGAATCCGGAAGGAATATCCGAGCTGCCATGGTGTCCAGAACCATCCCTAGGAAGGTCAACCTCTGTGAGGGGTGAAGGGATGACTTCTGGACATTGATCAGCCAGCCGAACTGCTCCAGAGTCTGAACAGTGATCTGGACGCTGTCCCTGGCCTGGGGAAGGGAGGAAGCCTTTAAATCAGTATGTCGTCCAGGTAGGGCAACAGAGATATTCCCCTGGTACGGAGGAGCGACAAGAGCGGCGCCAAGATCTTCGTGAATACCCGAGGGGCCATAGCCAGCCCAAAGGGCAGGGCGACAAACTGGTAATGCTGCCCGCCGACAGCGAAGCGCAGAAACCTGTGGTGAGATTCTGCTATAGGGACATGCAAATAGGAGTCTTGTATGTCCACCGACGCGAGGAATTCCCCTGGAACCTCTGGACCCCCAGAGACCTGTTTAACAGCTTCAGGTCTAGAACAGGACGCACTGATCCCTCCTTCTTTGGCACCACAAATAGGTTGGAGTAGAAACCTGCGCCTTGCTCCTCCAAGGGGACTGGAACAATCACTCCCCTGTCCAAAAGGGAAGAGACCGCCTGCAAAAGAGCCAAGGCCCGGACCGGATCCCCCGGAACCTGAGAAGAGAAGAAACGTTCCGGAGGCGAATTCTATCTTGTAACCAGAAGTTACAATTTCCAGGGCCCAGGCGTCCTGGATGTGAGCTTTCCAAACCTGTTGAAAGGAGAGCAAATCGGCCCCCCACCGTAAGAGGTGGGGGTGCCCCTTAAGGCGGATGACTGCTTGGGAGCCGCAGGGCGGGCTGATTGTGGCCGCGGGCGCCAGGAAGGCTGGGGCTTAAAGGCAGGCTTCTTATGGGAGTCCTGAGAGCCACCCGGAAAGGGGGCCTCCACAGATCTGGAAGAGGAGGAGCGACGAAAGGACTGGTTCCTAGAACCGGAGGACCGACCTCCAAAAGGTGCGCTTGGATCTAGATTGGGGCAGGTTGGTACTCTTTCCCCCCGTCACGTCCGAGATGATCTCGTCCAGCTTAGCACCGAAAAGCCTGGAACCCGAAAAGGGGAAGTTAGCGAGGGAACGCTTAGAGAAAGCGTCAGCGTCCCGAACCTTCAACCAGACTTCTCTGCGCTGTGTGACCGAAAGGGCCGAAATCCGCGCAAAGAGAATGCTAACATCAAAGGAAGCTTCGCAGAGAAACTTCGTCGCCTGAGACATCTGGAGGACAAAGTTTAAGGTGTCCGCAGAGGCATCCTGCTCTGCTAGGTCCTGATGGTGGCACTGCAACCATACAGAAAGCGCTATGGATACCCAGGCAGAGGTGAAAGTGGGCCGCAGGCCAGTGCCTGCTAGAGTGAAGATGGCTTTGGACAGAGAATCCAAACGCCTGTCAACTGCATCCCGTAGAGACGAACCGTCCAAGATGGGAATGGCCGTATTCTTAGCCAATCTGGCCACCAGCAGGTCAACCTTAGGGGGAGAAGACCACTGCTGCACATTATCTGCAGAAAATGGATAAAGAGTATCCATACGTTTCGTGGCAGAAAACCGGTGATTAGGGCGGTCCCAGGACTTAGAGAGGACCTTGTCGAGCTCACCATGTATGGGGAATACAACAGTTTGTGGTTTCCTAGAGTGGAAAAGAGGGAATTCCTGGCTACCAGCGGAAGGAGATTCCTCCTGGCTATCAAAAGTATCCCGGACCGCCGCCACCAAGTCTGCCACCATAGTGGACAGCTTGGGCGAGGGCTCCAGCTCTGTGTCCTCGTCAGAACTGGACCTTTCCCCTTCCGATCTATGGTCCCTGCAAGGAGGGGAAGTGTCTGAACGGGCCTCCAGGCGAGGAGCGGAAGCAGAATCATCAGAGGAAGGATGCTGCTGTGTGCGCTGCCTCTTAGCGGCCGAGCGGCCTCTGTCGGAACCACTGGGAAGCGGATTGGTGTTAGCCACAGGATCCGTGGACGCCATGCGTTCCATAAAGGCCATGACGGCCCGAGAGACTTGGGCTAAATCAGCGGCCGCCCTAGAAATGGCAGAGGCCCAAGCGGGCTCCGACAGGGCGGAGGGAGAACTGGGCTGAGTGAGAGGAGGAGGGGGGAGAGGATGATCCTGTCCAGAGGCAGGGCAAGAGTCACAGGATCCCGTGACGGAAAGTGGCAAGCAGCAGACCTTACATAGCCCCTGAAGGGGCGACTTGGATTTTTGGGAGGCCCCAGGTTTCGGCATGATGGCGGCAATCCCTGCAAAGGAAGGGGTCAGGGTCTCCTACCGTTCCTGCAGCACGTAAGACAACAACTATTCTACCGCGACAGAGTGAAGCCGGGAGCAGCCGCGTATGGAGAGCGCTGAGCCGGAAGTGCAGAGCAGGAGAATAGGACACCGCCCCAAAATCACGTCAGGAGGCGCGAGCGTGGGAAATATGAAAGATAACAGAGACGTGTCCGACGGAAGTGTAGGAGGGCCCGCCCCCTAGACACCGCTGAGGGAGAGCCGAGGAAGTTGCCACTTCTGATAGCGATGCCCCAGACGGATCCTTTCCCCCTTCAAAACCACCCACCAAGCGGCCCTAAGTGTCACACCGGAAGACGGGGGGGGGGGGGGCAGTGTACTTATCTGCGCCCTGGAGGAGGGCAGGAAGGTGACCCTGAATCAGGTAGGCTGCAGGTCAAGCCCGATTCCACTTAACTTCTGGGGGAGGGTGGGAGGTAGCCAGCGCTCGCTCCACCGAGAGACCAGGGAAGCAGAATTGTGACCCTGCGTCATCTGCTGAAAAAAAAAAAAAACGGGAGTAGAGTCGAAGATGTCACCTCCTTATCCGACACTAAGCAAGACTGGGGTCCTCCCGGTGGAGCATTGGGGTATAGCCTGGGGAGGAGGAGCTATCTTTTTTATTTGCATAGTGTCTCCTCCTAGTAATGATCTAGGCTACACCCATGGTCTGTGTCCCCCAATGGAATGTATGAGAAAGTAGCCTTAGGGCCAGATTTATCATTAGCTCAAGTCAGAATAATGGAGTGAAAAAGTCGCAAATTTTTGCGCAATCGCTTAAACTATGCAAAAATTTGCGACTTTTTTCTGCTCTGCACTATGCTCGCCAGTTTTCTGAAAGTGGGCGTGTTTTCTTATGTAAATGAATCTCTAGACAGATTTACTATTGGGACTATTTAAAAAGTCGCAAAAAAGTCGCAATTTCACTCCAGTGAGGACCATGCTTATCTTATGAGACTTTATAATAGAACATGCGACTTTTTCATAAAAACTTGCAACTTTTTCATAAAAACTTGCGACTTTTGTAAAGCTGCTACTGTCAAACCACATTTATTAGTCTTAAAGGGCCGATCATAAATCTGACTTGGCTAAAACTGACTTTAGCCATATGTGAAAGTGGAGTGAGCGGTCAGAGTCGTGATAAATCTGGACCTTAGTGTTTGTGTTTTTTTTTTTTAACTTACTATTCGCCCCCTTAGGGGCTGGAACCCTTGTCCTATTCACCCTTAGGTCCCTTTTACATGGGCGAGATTTCCACGTGGGTGCAATGCTTCAGGTGAACGCATTGCACCCGCACTGAATCCGGACCGATTCACTTCTATGGGGCTGTGCACATGAGCGGTGATTTTCACGCATCACTTGTGCGTTGCGTGAAAATCGCAGCATGCTCTATGTTGTGCGGTTTTCACGCAACACAGGCCCCATAGAAGTTAATAGGGCTGCGTGAAAATCGCAAGCAAGTGCGGATGCGGCTGCGATTTTCACGCATGGTTGCTAGGATGAAAGTCTATTCACTGTGTTATTTTCCCTTATAACATGGTTATAAGCGAAAATAATAGCATTCTTTAATACAGAATGCTTAGTAGGTCAATTGAGGGTTAAAAATAAATAAATAAAATAACTCACCTCCTCCAATTGATCGCGTAGCTGCCGGTCTGTTCTGTCTTCAGGACCTGTCAAAGGACCCGTGGTGATGTCACTGAGCTCATCACATGGTCCATTACCATGGTGATGGATCATGTGAAGTACCATGTGATGAGCACAGTGATGTCACCACAGGTCCTGAAGAAAGAACAGGAGACCGGCAGCTACGCGATCAATTGGAGAAGGCGAGTTCATTTTTTTATTTATTTTTTAACCCTCATTGGCGCTGCGGCACCAATCCTTTTTATACTGGGGTGTTGGGGGCGCACTGCGCCACCAATGTTTATTATAACTGACCTGTTAATACAAATACAGGAGGCGGGTCCCAGAATCAAATAGCCGGCACCCGACCTCTGACAGGGAGCTGCGATCCGCTGAAGTTAACCCCTCAGGTACCGCACCTGAAGGGTTAACTGCCGCTGATCGCAGCTCCCTGTCAGAGGTCGGGTGCCGGCTATTTGATTCCGGCCCCCGCATCCTGTATTTGTATTAACAGGTCAGTTATCTTCATTGGTGTCGCAGTGGCCACAGCCCCCCCCCCCCCCTCTCTCTTCTCATTGGCAGCGGCAGCAGCACGTGGGGGAAGGAGAGACTCCTGCACTGCGCTGCTGAGAAGAACATCAGCGTCGGGGCAGAGAACTATCATCTCGGCGGGTCTAGTCGCAAATGGCGACAAGACTAAAAAGTCTTGTCGCCATTTGTAAATTCTAAGTCGCATTGGCGACCATTTTGGTTGCCATCTGGAGCCCTGTTGTACCTCATTTCTTTACATGGTGTAGATACAGACAGTACTGCCTCCAGTCTGTATGATGTAGGTACAGACAGTACTGCCTCCAGTCTGTATGATGTAGGTACAGACAGTACTGCCTCCAGTCTGTATGATGTAGGTACAGACAGTACTGCCTCCCTTTACCTGTACGTACAGACAGTACTGCCTCCAGTCTGTATGATGTAGGTACAGACGGTACTGCCTCCAGTCTGTATGATGTAGGTACAGACGGTACTGCCTCGTCTGTATGATGTAGGTACAGACGGTACTGCCTCCAGTCTGTATGATGTAGGTACAGACGGTACTGCCTCCAGTCTGTATGATGTAGGTACAGACGGTACTGCCTCCAGTCTGTATGATGTAGGTACAGACGGTACTGCCTCCAGTCTGTATGATGTAGGTACAGACGGTACTGCCTCCAGTCTGTATGATGTAGGTACAGACGGTACTGCCTCCCTTTACCTGTACGTACAGACAGTACTGCCTCCAGTCTGTATGATGTACAGTACAGACCAAAAGTTTGGACGCACCTTCTTATTCAAAGAGTTTTCTTTATTTTCATGACTATGACAATTGTAGATTCACACTGAAGGCATCAAAACTATGAATTATCACATGTGGAATTATATACATAAACAAGTGTGAAACAACTGAAAATATGTCACATTCTAGGTTCTTCACAGTAACCGCCTTTTGCTTTGATTACTGCTTTGCACACTCTTGGCATTCTCTTGATGAGCTTCCAGAGGTAGTCACCTGAAATGGTCTTCCAACAGTCTTGAAGGAGTTCCCAGAGATGCTTAGCACTTGTTGGCCCTTTTGCCTTCACTCTGCGGTCCAGCTCACCCCAAACCATCTTGATTGGGTTCAGGTCCGGTGACTGTGGAGGCCAGGTCATCTGGCGCAGCACCCCATCACTCTCCTTCATGGTCAAATAGCCCTTATTTTCAAAGTTTTCCCAATTTTTCGGCTGACTGACCTTCATTTCTTAAAGTAATGATGGCCACTCGTTTTTCTTTCCTTAGCTGCTTTTTTCTTGCCATAATACAAATTCTAACAGTCTATTCAGTAGGACTATCAGCTGTGTATCCACCGGACCTCTCCACAACGCCACTGATGGTCCCAACCCCATTTATAAGGCAAGAAATCCCACTTATTACACCTGACAGGGCACACCTGTGAAGTGAAGACCATTTCAGGTGACTACCTCTGGAAGCTCATCAAGAGAATGCCAAGAGTGTGCAAAGCAGTAATCAAAGCAAAAGGTGGCTACTGTGAAGAACCTAGAATAGGACATATTTTCAGTTGTTTCACACTTTTTTGTTATGTATATAATTCCACATGTGATAATTCATAGTTTTGATGCCTTCAGTGTGAATCTACACTTGTCATAGTCATGAAAATAAAGAAAACTCTTGGAATGAGAAGGTGCGTCCAAACTTTTGGTCTGTACAGTAGGTACAGACGGTACTGCCTCCAGTCTGTATGATGTAGGTACAGACTGTATGTACTGCTTCCTTGTAAACTATGCAATTAGGCCTCATGCACACAAGCTTATTTTTTCTCTGTAACAGATCCGCATTTTAGGCCCCGGCTGATGGTACATTACCCCCTTATACCGGGGTCTAGACCTGCTCCAGATCTATCACAGGGGCCCCGGCTGATGATACATTACCCCCCTTATACCGGGGTCTAGACCTGCTCCAGATCCATCACAGGAGCCCCGGCTGATGATACATTACCCCCCTTATACCGGGGTCTAGACCTGCTCCAGATCTATCACAGGGGCCCCGGCTGATGATACATTACCCCCTTATACCGGCGTCTAGCCCTGCACCAGATCTATCACAGGGGCCCCGGCTGATGATACATTACCCCCTTATACCGGGGTCTAGACCTGCTCCAGATCTATCACAGGGGCCCCGGCTGATGATACATTACCCCCTTATACCGGGGTCTAGTCCTGCACCAGATCTATCACAGGGGCCCGGCTGATGATACATTACCCCCTTATACCGGGGTCTAGTCCTGCACCAGATCTATCACAGGGGCCCGGCTGATGATACATTACCCCCTTATACCGGGGTCTAGTCCTGCACCAGATCTATCACAGGGGCCCGGCTGATGATACATTACCTCCTTATACCGGGGTCTAGTCCTGCACCAGATCTATCACAGGGGCCCCGGATGATGATACATTACCCCCTTATACCGGGGTCTAGTCCTGCACCAGATCTATCACAGGGGCCCGGCTGATGATACATTACCCCCTTATACCGGGGTCTAGTCCTGCACCAGATCTATCACAGGGGCCCCGGCTGATGATACATTACCCCCTTATACCGGGGTCTAGACCTGCTCCAGATCTATCACAGGGGCCCCGGCTGATGATACATTACCCCCTTATACCGGGGTCTAGTCCTGCACCAGATCTATCACAGGGGCCCCGGCTGATGATACATTACCCCCTTATACCGGGGTCTAGACCTGCTCCAGATCTATCACAGGGGCCCCGGCTGATGATACATTACCCCCTTATACCGGGGTCTAGACCTGCACCAGATCTATCACAGGGGCCCCAGGTGATGATACATTACCCCCTTATACCGGGGTCTAGTCCTGCACCAGATCTATCACAGGGGCCCGGCTGATGATACATTACCTCCTTATACCGGGGTCTAGTCCTGCACCAGATCCATCACAGGGGCCCCGGCTGATGATACATTAGGGACCCCTATGCTCCCTGCACAACTTGTCTAGACTGTCGCGGTATATGCGGTAAGCCCGTTCCATTTCTTACTGTATTATATGATGTTTGGACATAATAAAACCTTTTCACACAGTCATTAATAGTTAGGTTTTATCTCCTTATCTGTGACTTTACATTGGGTTCTGGTTCCCGCGTTTCATTACATGAACCACTATTCACCTTGGTGGTCACATTCCACGCGTCCACTGTACGGCCAGACAAGAACGCCCGTCCTCAGCTTGGCGTCTCGTGTGTGAACAGTTAGTAATAAATGCCACAGGACATGAGATGGAGCTTCTCTGTAGGTTACTTCTGGGCTTCTTACATGGACCTCAGCAATGAACACACTGCACTGTGGTAAAACACATGTATTCTGGGTACTCGTCATACAAGCTTCACCTTATTTTGGAGGTAAAATATACCAAAAAATAAATAGTGCTGTCACCTTAAAATCCCGTAATACAGCAACAGCTGCACATCTTTAAGACAAGACCCACCAAGATGGCTCCAGCAATCACGAGATATGAAGGCAAGGTGCTGACCACTGCCTGGCAGAGGTGCTTCATATCTCCATCCCATGGGGCTTTATGATAGGCTGGGACAGAAGACTTCTCTATAGCAGCAAAGAAGATTCCAGAGAGGGGAGCGTAGTGTGTAGTGCAGAGGCTGGAGCACTGACTAATGACCGGAGCAGGACAATACATCATGAGATATGGACATAGACCTCACACTGACCAATGACCGAAGCAGGACAATACATCATGAGATATGGACATAGACCTCACACTGACCAATGACCCGAGCAGGCCGATACATCATGAGATATGGACCTCACACTAACCAATGACCGAAGCAGGCGAATACATCATGAGATGTGGACATGGACCTCACACTGACCAATGACCGGAGCAGGACAATACATCATGAGATATAAACATGGACCTCACACTGACCAATGAGAACATGGTGCTACCTGATGACCTGGGAATGAAGCATGGCTCTCAGACCAGTCATTGGCCGGTATGTGATGTATCGAGAAGACGCAGAACCAGTCTATGAGACATCATCCTGATAAGTGGATGTTGTCACTGTCACCCCCTTTTGCAAGCTGTGCTCCACCCCCTGCACTATGACCCCTGCAGCGCACTGAGGTCCTGGAGGTCACTGCTGATGAATATGCAGGTAACATGCAATAACCGGAGTCTGCCGTGTGCCCATCCCCCATATACACCCAGCTTTATGTATAGCGCTCGGCCGGTGTCCTTGCTGCAGAGTAACAGAATATTGCACAATTATCAGCATCCAGAGCTTCCAGTTCTTCCAGACGTGATGGAAAGTGATACCGAGCCTCAGTCCGGGCCCCGCACCCAGCTGTACATATAGAATACACTACTGGCGCCAGGGCGTGTGTCATGTGACATTAACCTCCAGCACATGGTCGTCCATACTGGGAATAACCAGGATCTGCCGCCCTGCGCTGCTGTTGCTGACTTGTCCGGCGTGGAATGGCTGCAGACGCGGCATTGGAAGTCCTTTCTGCTCTGCTGTGCCACTCAGGGGCCCCGGAGACAGTGAGGTGCTCTGAGATCGCCCACTAGGGACCTCACACGGATCCTCCACAGACACAGAGTCATTCTCAATCCAGCTGTCTGCAGAGACAGAAAACCAAAGCATACATCAGAGGCGGAGAAGCGGTGGAGGGAGCGCGGGGATTGGCGCAGAGAATGGACTCACCGGCATCCACCTGCTGAGTGTGCGAGTGGTGGGGCAGGTAGCGGAACAGCTGCACATCCGGGTAGGGTAGATATCCAGCAAACAGAGGCATCACCTCCATCCGAACAGTATGGCACGCCCCGTGTTTAACGGGCATCAGGACCACGCCCGAGCTCCTGCCGCACACTGCCCAGTTACTTCCACCATCAACCACTAGAAAACAGAGTGCACCATCAACTCAATCCTGTCACTGAGGGACCTCAGAGGACCCCACACAACATGGATAACCTAGGACTACTTGTTCTCACTGCCAAGACCTCAGACGAGCCCCCACCCCATTATTAACATTAAGCTGGCCACAACCGCTGTTGGCAGCACATTTGGCTGACAGCTCCTCCCCGACCTCCCTGCACGGAGACTGAGGCTGCTTTGCTAGAGGTATAAATGGCTGTCAGAGCGCTCTGTCCTCTCGAGACCGTCTCAGACATTTAATCTCTCTTGAGAACAGAGGATCGGGCATGCTGAAATCGAACAAGAGTCAAACTTTCTCAATCCATCCCTCGCCCCCTGACATCTGTTGTTAGAGTCATGACAAGCCCCCCCCCCCACCCTCCTCCACACACACCCTGCCAGGACCTTACCTCCCCCCTCCTCCACACACACACATCCTGCCAGGACCTTACCCTCCCCCCCTCCTCCCCACACACACACACACACACACACACACACACACACACCCCCTGCCAGGACCTTACCTCTCCCCCTCCTCCTCCACACACACACACCCTGCCAGGACCTTACCTCTCCCCCTCCTCCTACACACACACCCTGCCAGGACCTTACCTCCCTCCTCCTCCACACACACACCCTGCCAGGACCTTACCTTACCACACACACCTTGCCAGGACCTTAGCTCCCCCCCCCCCTCCTCCACACACACCCTGCCAGGACCTGACCTTACCTCCCTCCTCCTCCTCCACACACACACTGCCAGGACCTTACCTCCCTACCCTCATCCTCTCCACACACACACACACACACACACACACACACTGCCAGGACCTTACCTCCCCCCTCATCCTACACACACAAACACACCCTGCCAGGACCTTACCTCCCTACCCTCATCCTCCACACCCACCCACCCACACAGACAGACACACTGCCAGGACCTTACCTCCCCCCCCCTCCTCCTACACACACACACACCCTGCCAGGACCTTGCCTCCACACACACTGCCAGGACCTTACCACCCCCTCCTCCTACACACTCTCTCTCCCCCCCCCCCCCTCCACCCACACACTGCCAGGACCTTACCTCCCCCCCTCCTCCTCCTCCTCCTCCTCCTCCTACACACACACACACACACTGCCAGGACCTTACCTCCCCCCTCCTCCTACACACACACTACCAGAACTTTACCTCTTCCCCCTCCACACGTGCACACAGACACCCCCCCAGGACCTTACCACCACCACCTCCTCCTCTCCCCCCCACACACACCCACCCTGCCAGGACCTTACCTCCCCCTCCTCCACACACACCTTGCCAGGACCTTACCTTACCTCCTCCACACGCGCACACACACCGTGCCAGGACCTTACCTCCCCCCCCCTCCTCCTCCACACACACCCTGCCAGGACCTTACCTCCCCCCCTCCTCCTCCACACACACCCTGCCAGGACCTTACCTCCCCCCCTCCTCCTCCACACACACCCTGCCAGGACCTTACCTCCCCCCCCTCCACACACACACACCCTGCCAGGACCTTACCTCCCCCCCCCCTCCTTCACACACACCCTGCCAGGACCTTACCTCCCCCCCCCTCCTCCACACACACACCCTGCCAGGACCTTACCTCCCCCCCCCTCCACCACACACACCCTGCCAGGACCTTACCCCCCCTCCTCCTACACCTACACACCTACACACACAGCCAGGACTTTACCTCCCCCCTCCACACACACGCGCGCGCACACACACACACACACCCTGCCAGGACCTTGCCTCCCCCACACACACACACACCCCCAGGAACTTACCCCCCCCCCCTCCTCCTCCACACACACACACACACACACACACACCCCATCAGGACCTTACCTCCCCCCCTCCTCCACACACACCCTGCCAGGACCTTACCTCCTCCCCCCCCGCCTCCACACACACCCTGCCAGGACCTTGCCTCCCCCTCCCCCTCTAACACACACACACACACACACCCTGCCATACATACATATATACACACTGCCAGGACCTTCACCCCCCCCCCCCCTTTCACCCACAATGCCAGGATCTTCACCCATCTCCACACAATATGCCAGGACCTTCACACACCCTGCCAGGACCTTAACATCCCTCCTCCATACACCCTGCCAGGACCTTAACCCCCCTCCTTCACATACCCAGCCAGGACCTTACTTCCCCCTCCTTCTCCACACACACCCACCCTGCCAGGACCTTACCTACTCCTCCTCCCCCCCTCCTCCACACACACCCTGCCAGGACCTTAACACACCCCCCCCCCCCGCTCCTCCGCACACACACTGCCAGGACCTAACCTCCCCCTCATCCTCCACACACACCCTGCCATGACCTTACCTTACCCCCCCCTCCTCCTCCACACACACCCTGCCAGGACCTTACACCCCCCCTACGCCACAAACACACACCCTGCCAGGACCTTAACCCTCCCTCCTCCCACACACACACACACAGCCAGGACCTTACCTCCCCCCTCCGCCACACACACACACACACCCAGCCAGGACCTTACCTCCCCCCTCCGCCACACACACACCCTGCCAGGACCTTACCTCCCCCCTCCTCCACCACACACACACACACACACACACACACACACACACACACACACACACACACTGCCAGGACCTTACCTCCCCCCTTCCTACACACACACACACCCTGCCATACAAACATATATACATACACACACACACACACACTGCCAGGACCTTCACCCCCCCCCCCCCCCTTCACCCACAATGCCAGGATCTTCACCCATCTCCACACAATATGCCAGGACCTTAACATCCCTCCTCCATACACCCTGCCAGGACCTTAACCCCCCTCCTTCACATACCCAGCCAAGACCTTAAACCACCCCCCCTCCACACAATGCCAAGACCTCAGGTAACCCAAGCTCAGAAGACCATGCTTCAATGCTGAGACTTTACATACTTTCACCCGAAATATCCCCTTACCCTGGTAGAAGAGCTGAGTACTGGTGTACCCCTCACAGTCGGTCAGCGTCTCCTCCTTGTCTTGCTCCATGGGGTCACACAGTCGGGTGATGCAGACTTCCAATGAACAGAGGGACCCCATCTTACAGAATTCTGACTCTGCTGGGGGTGAGATTTCAGCACGTACAGTGTATAGGGTCTGTAGAGGGAGAATACAGCGTGTTACACCCAAGGACTGAAGAGCCCGATGCACACATGAGCTGCGGATATCCAACACAAAAAACATACCCAACTGGTCCCTGCCCAGCATGGCTACACCCAGGAAGACCAGGTCTACCAGACCAGGAGGTACAGGTGACTAGCTGCACCGGAGGAGACACCTTTGTTTATAATGTCCCCTAATGACAAAGGTGACAAGGACCACTGGGAGCCATTAGTGCCCAGTGTTGTCCATCCTTCCCCTTGGCAGACCGGTCACTGCTCCTGCAGTCCGTCACCCTGTCCTTCAGTGGTCATGTGTCTCTGGGAAAAAATTATCAGCAGAATCTCATGCTGCATGTCCAGTGATGGTTACTCACATAAAAGTGCTCCAAGTGGAAGAAGTAGGTGAACGGCTGGAGATGGGCACAGGACTCCGGAAGAGGCGACGGGAAGAAGCTGACCGAGAAGCTACAGGGGAGCGATGATGGCAGACCCTGGCGCCATGTCACCTCCCACACATAGAAGAGGTACTGCTGACTCTGGAGGACCTGCGGGAGACATGACAGACACATCAGGCGAGAGGGGGCGCCGCAGAGAAGACACATCAGGCGAGAGGGGGCGCCGCAGAGAAGACACATCAGGCGAGAGGGGGCGCCGCAGAGAAGACACATCAGGCGAGAGGGGGCGCCGCAGAGAAGACACATCAGGCGAGAGGGGGCGCCGCAGAGAAGACACATCAGGCGAGAGGGGGCGCCGCAGAGAAGACACATCAGGCGAGAGGGGGCGCCGCAGAGAAGACACATCAGGCGAGAGGGGGCGCCGCAGAGAAGACACATCAGGCGAGAGGGGGCGCCGCAGAGAAGACACATCAGGCGAGAGGGGGCGCCGCAGAGAAGACACATCAGGCGAGAGGGGGCGCCACAGAGAAGACACATCAGGCGAGAGGGGGCGCCACAGAGAAGACACATCAGGCGAGAGGGGGCGCCAGAGAAAAAAGAACACACAGAGAGTGTGTGAAAGACTTCAAAAGAGAGAGGAGAAAGACAGTAAGAAAGAACAGAGATGACAGTGAGCGCCCACTGCTGGTTGCACATGGTGATTCAGCCTACAAGTGAACGTTCTAATCCATTTCTCTCAAGCAGTCCTATAGAGTTGAATAGAGCGCAGTTCACATGCTCGATCGCTGCTGGGGGGGGGGGCTGGGGACACCAGCAGTAAATTAAAGGGGCTGTGCCATAAACTACTCACTTTAAAGTGTATTTTCACCGATCGCTCCCATTCCTACTTGGATATTATTTTTTCTTCAAATTTACCTCCTTTGCAGTTTTCTCTTGTCCCTACTTCCTGGTTTGTCATGTGACTGCAGTCCCACCTCCACATGTATTCCCCGCGCGACTGAATTTATAACAGATTCAACGAACGCCCGGCATTTATCAGAGCAAAATCCACCCTCATGTCTGTCCGGCTGCTGTCACTTCCTGGGCATCAGTTCTGCACATCCGGCTTCCTCCTCCCCTCTAAAATAACGGCTCTCAGACGGACAGCGAATGTGCAGAGCCGACCATCCGAATCTGTTTTTATTTTTCTGTCCTTCCGACTGATCATAGGAACAGAAATATAACTGATGTGAGCATGTGCGTCCTGTATTACAAGGCCGTATTACTGCTAGCATGTGCGTCCTGTATTACAAGGCCGTATTACTGCTAGCATGTGCGTCCTGTATTACAAGGCCGTATTACTGCGAGCATGTGCATCCTGTATTACAAGGCCGTATTACTGCGAGCATGTGCGTCCTATATTACAAGGCCGTATTACTGCGAGCATGTGCGTCCTGTATTACAAGGCCGTATTACTGCGAGCATGTGCATCCTGTATTACAAGGCCGTATTACTGCGAGCATGTGCGTCCTATATTACAAGGCCGTATTACTGCGAGCATGTGCGTCCTGTATTACAAGGCCGTATTACTGCGAGCATGTGCGTCCTGTATTACAAGGCCGTATTACTGCGAGCATGTGCGTCCTATATTACAAGGCCGTATAACTGCGAGCATGTGCGTCCTGTATTACAAGGCCGTATTACTGCGAGCATGTGCGTCCTGTATTACAAGGCCGTATTACTGCGAGCATGTGCGTCCTGTATTACAAGGCCGTATTACTGCGAGCATGTGCGTCCTGTATTACAAGGCCGTATTACTGCGAGCATGTGCGTCCTATATTACAAGGCCGTATTACTGCGAGCATGTGCGTCCTGTATTACAAGGCCGTATTACTGTGAGCATGTGTGTCCTGTATTACAAGGCCGTATTACTGTGAGCATGTGCGTCCTGTATTACAAGGCCGTATTACTGTGAGCATGTGCGTCCTGTATTACAAGGCCGTATTACTGTGAGCATGTGCGTCCTGTATTACAAGGCCGTATTACTGTGAGCATGTGTGTCCTGTATTACAAGGCCGTATTACTGTGAGCATGTGCGTCCTGTATTACAAGGCCGTGTTACTGTGAGCGTGTGTGTCCTGTATAACAAGGCCGTATTACTGTGAGCATGTGCGTCCTGTATTACAAGGCCGTATTACTGCGAGCATGTGCGTCCTGTATTACAAGGCCGTATTACTGTGAGCATGTGTGTCCTGTATAACAAGGCCGTATTACTGTGAGCATGTGCGTCCACTGCAGGACGTAACTAACAGCGTCTGAAATAGAGACTGCTTTGCCTTGAGCAATGGCGGCCGGTAAGTGTAGAACGAGGCTGTTCTGATCAGCGCTGCTATCTGGGGAACGTGACAGGACGACGATATCTGTTGGCGGGATACCTTTATATAACTGGCACAACCCCTTTCACTGCATTACTAGAAGAGAACAAAGGTCCTGCCCGACTACAGCCTAGTCACTGACTCGCACCCCCTCCCCAGTCCAGCGCTGCGGGCAGTGAATGGAGCAATGCCCTTTGGGGGATACCTGGCTCTCCGCTGTGTGCAGGGGATGGAACTGCAGCTCTTGGGTGGAGCTGATGCAGCCGCCCGACAACTGGAAATGAAAGTCGCAGGTGTTTTCCACACAGACCTGGATGTACTTTCTGGAGAGGAGAAAGAAAACGGAGCATAAGACACAATGAGGGGCCGCCCGATGCATCCACACGGCTACACGCAGAGCGCCATCACCTGGTGCCCGAGGACAGCAGCGTGTGCTGAGCCTTCAGAGGAAGGTGGAACGACAGACTGATGATGGTGGAGTAGATGGACCACGGGCAGTCGACTGACACCTGAGGAAGAAGAGGAGTGTCAGCTATGGCTTGTACACAGCACACCTTAAGGGGGCGTCACTCATGCACTGACCCACACAACAATACCCTCTGCTACAGCATGCCGCGCAGCCCCCGCCCCCGGAGAAGAGGCCGCGCGCAGACCCCCGCCCCCGGAGAAGACGCTACGCACCCGCTGCTCCAGAATGCCACTACTGGCAGCGTTGTGAGAATCCTTCCCTCTACGCGGGATCTCCCCATTCATCAAGCGCCCGCCCTCGGGAAGCAGACAGACCACATCCAGCTGAAAGTCCACGACGTGATATGGAGGCGCCATGGGGAGGGAGATGCTGGTCACTTTGTCAGAGCGCTGAATACTGAGAGCGCTGACCGCCACTTCACCTGTAACGAGAGACAACAGCTGCCTGGAAGAGTTATCAGAAGGGGGTGGGGAGGATCTGGGGACATGGGTCACATCAGCTTCTGCAGAGGATGAGAGTACTCACCATGGCTTCTCTGCAGAGGATGGGAGTACTCACCATGGCTGCTCTGGTAGATGGAGACAGTGGGCTCTGCCCCCGGAATAATAGACATTGTGTCGGCGTTGCTCAGCTGCAGGGTGTCTCCGGGCTTCATGCAGTAATGTCCAGTCGTCACCGTAAACTTTAGCTTTTGTGGGACTCCGGCCAGAAGGGAATCTGTGTGGAGAGAGGAGATGGTGAGTGTGCTACTCCCCGCCCAGCGGCCCGTCACTGCACCCCCATCGGACTCACCACTCAGCGGCTCCACCTTCAGCTGAGGCTCCTGGGAGTACACATCATACTGCACAATGGGGTAGACGTGGGGAAGCAGCAGCTGAACCCCGCCAAACGATGCCGCAAGCTGCCGCAGGGTGTAGGTGCCTGGTTCCTGAGCCTAAAAACACCATCATCATCAGTGGGAGGGAAAGAAAATAGGGCATCGCCACCAGCTGAGGGAAGGAAAAGAGGGCGTACAGGGCATCACTGCCAGCAGAGGGAAGGAAAAGAGGGCGTACAGGGCATCACTGCCAGCAGAGGGAAGGAAAAGAGGGCGTACAGGGCATCACCGCTAGCTGAGGGAAGGAAAGGGGGCATACAGGGCATCACCGCTAGCTGAGGGAAGGAAAAGAAGGGCATCACCGCCAGCAGAGGGAAAGAAAAGAGGGCGTAAAAGGGCATCACCGCCAGCAGAGGGAAGGAAAAGGGGGCATACAGGGCATCACTGCCAGCAGAGGGAAGGAAAAGAGGGCGTACAGGGCATCACCGCTAGCTGAGGGAAGGAAAAGAGGGCGTACAGGGCATCACTGCCAGCAGAGGGGAGGAAAAGAGGGCGTACAGGGCATCACCGCCAGCTGAGGGAAGGAAAGGGGGCATACAGGGCATCACCGCTAGCTGAGGGAAGGAAAAGAAGGCGTACAGGGCATCACCGCCAGCAGAGGGAAGGAAAAGAGGGCGTACAGGGCATCACCGCTAGCTGAGGGAAGGAAAGGGGGCGTACAGGGCATCACCGCTAGCTGAGGGAAGGAAAAGAAGGGCATACAGGGCATCACCGCCAGCAGAGGGAAGGAAAAGAGGGCGTACAGGGCATCACCGCTAGCTGAGGGAAGGAAAGGGGGCGTACAGGGCATCACCGCTAGCTGAGGGAAGGAAAAGAAGGCGTACAGGGCATCACCGCCAGCAGAGGGAAGGAAAAGAGGGCGTACAGGGCATCACCGCTAGCTGAGGGAAGGAAAGGGGGCGTACAGGGCATCACCGCTAGCTGAGGGAAGGAAAAGAAGGGCATACAGGGCATCACCGCCAGCAGAGGGAAGGAAAAGAGGGCGTACAGGGCATCACCGCTAGCTGAGGGAAGGAAAGAGGGCGTACAGGGCATCACCGCCAGCAGAAGGAAGGAAAAGGGGGCGTACAGGGCATCACCGCTAGCTGAGGGAAGGAAAGGGGGCGTACAAGGCATCACCGCTATCAAAGGGGAGGAAAAGGGGCCGTACAGGGCATCACCGCTATCAAAGAGGAGGAAAAGGGGGCGTACAGGGCATCACCGCTAGCAGAAGGAAGGAAAAGGGGGCATACAGGGCATCACCGCTAGCTGAGGGAAGGAAAGGGGGTGTACAGGGCATCATTGCCAGCAGAAGGAAGGAAAGAGGGCGTACAGGGCATCACCGCCAGCAGAAGGAAGGAAAAGGGGGCGTACAGGGCATCACCGCTAGCAGAAGGAAGGAAAAGGGGGCGTACAGGGCATCACCGCTAGCTGAGGGAAGGAAAGGGGGCGTACAGGGCATCATTGCCAGAGTAGGGGGAGGAATACCAGGGCACACCACACGTACTGGGGCCTGTAAGTGGATGCTTGGTACCTGGGTGTGGAAGGTCACTCGGTTAAGTCCCGGCTCCAGGACGACGTTGTGGCAGCGCAGGCTGTGGGTGCCATGGTCCAGGCTGAGGCCGGAGTGTCTGTCCTGGGCTGAGGAGGCGCTGGTGTCCTGCGGCCGCAGTAACATGTGCACATTCCTGCAAATGACACCTGTGCTGACCAGCCCGCCCTCCGAAGGACTCTTCTCATGCATCTCTGACAGCTCCAGGACGGGCGGAGGTACTCTAACTCCCAGCGGAGTATCCGGCAGAAAGTGCATGGTGCCCCCTGCTGGCTTGTGCCGGGTCAACCACTCTGCGGTTTTGCGGTAGCTGTTCTTGTCCAAACTATAGTGGAAATATCCTGAGAGATGCTCCAGGTGGAAAGGCTCCGGCATCAGGCTGAGGAGCGTCAGCTCAATGGACAAGGACCCCCCAACATGAACAACCGCATTGGGGGGATCGAAGTGGAGAGAGGTCAGCTGAGTGAACGAGCTAAGCGGGAGGCTGATTGGGTTACCTGAGGAGAGCGACGGAGAGGATAAAGTAAAGCCTGTTACCCTGCCCTCACCCCACCATGGTACCTACCCTCACCCCACCCACCATGTGACCCCTCCATCACCATGGTACCTACCCTCAGCCCACCCACCATGTGAACCCTCCATCACCATGGTACCTACCCTCAGCCCACCCACCATGTGACCCTCCCCAATACAATGTTACCTTGCCATTACCCCAGCTACCATGTGACCATCATCATGTTACCTACCCTGGGGCTTCCCCTCATCATCATGTGACCCTCCACTGTCGCCATGTTACCCACCCTGTGGTTCCCTTGCTCATTATGGGATCCTCCCCCCATCACCTACATTACCTACTCTAGGGCTTTCCCTTGTCATCGTGTGACCCTCCATGACCATGTTACCTACTCTAGGGCTTCCCCTGGTCATCGTGTGACCCTCCATGACCATGTTACCTACTCTAGGGCTTTCCCTGGTCATCGTGTAGTCTCCCCATCCCGCTGGCTAGCTCACACTGCTGCCCCTGCATGGGCCGAACCTGCAGTACCTGTGTCCTGTGCTGAGAGTCGGAGGATCTCATGACCGTATCGGATACGCTCGTCTTGGGGTACGTTGCCGTCAGTGGCCAGAAGACTGCATGTTTTCAGGTATCTGCTGGACAGTCAAGGAGAAGCCGAGGAGAGGGTGCAGGCGTTACTCCGCACAGCTATGTCCCCTGTATCCCACAAGACTAGGGGTTAACAAGTCATAGGGGCAGCTGAAGGTGAACTACCGGGGGAGCAGAGGGTTACCAACAGAAAGGATACGCCTCGTTCTGCCCCAGCAGCTTCTGACATTCTGCCAGCTGTTTGCGAGTGTGCGTGAGGGGCAGGGCCCAGCCTTCAGCCTGGTACATGCGGAGTGCCCCCTGTAAATAGGGCTCCGCCTTCTGCGGAAGAGACTTCTTCCTGAAGAGAGAAACACGAGTCAAGAGCCTTCCATCCTACCCCACCGAGAAAGCATAGGACGCTGCAGTCAAGGGTGGAAATGAAGCGGTGAACAAGAGGAGGGTGCAGAGCAGAGAAGACTGAGGCGGTGAACAGGGAGAGGGTGCAGAGCGGAGAAGACTGAGGTGGTTAACAGGGAGAGGGTGCAGAGCAGGGAAGACTGAGGCGGTGAACAGGGAGAGGGTGCAGAGAAGACTGAGGCGGTGAACAGGGAGAGGGTGCAGAGAAGACTGAGGCGGTGATCAGGGAGAGGGTGCAGAGCGGAGAAGACTGAGGTGGTGAACAGGGAGAGGGTGCAGAGCAGGGAAGACTGAGGTGGTGAACAGGGAGAGGGTGCAGAGAAGACTGAGGTGGTTAACAGGGAGAGGGTGCAGAGCCGAGAAGACTGAGGCGGTGAACAGGGAGAGGGTGCAGAGCGGAGAAGACTGAGGCGGTGAACAGGGAGAGGGTGCAGAGCGGAGAAGACTGAGGCGGTGAACAAGAGGAGGGTGCAGAGCGGAGAAGACTGAGGCGGTGAACAGGGAGAGGGTGCAGAGCGGAGAAGACTGAGGCGGTGAACAGGGAGAGGGTGCAGAGCGGAGAAGACTGAGGCGGTGAACAAGAGGAGGGTGCAGAGCGGAGAAGACTGAGGCGGTGAACAAGAGGAGGGTGCAGAGCGGAGAAGACTGAGGCGGTGAACAAGAGGAGGGTGCAGAGCGGAGAAGACTGAGGCGGTGAACAAGAGGAGGGTGCAGAGAAGACTGAGGTGGTGAACAAGAGGAGGGTGCAGAGCGGAGAAGACAGGCAGTGAACAAGAGGAGGGTGTAGAGTGGAGAAGACTGAGGTGGTGAACAGGGAGAGGGTGCAGAGCGGAGAAGACTGAGACGGTGAACAGAAGAGGGTGCAGAGAAGACTGAGGCGGTGAACAGAAGAGGATGCAGAAAAGACTGAGGTGGTGAACAAGAGGAGGCTGCAGAAAAGACTGAGGTGGTGAACAGAAGAGGATGCAGAAAAGACTGAGGCGGTAAACAGAAGAGGGTGCAGAGAAGACTGAGGCGGTGAACAGAAGAGGGTGCAGAGAAGACTGATGTGGTGAACAGGCAGAGATAGTAGATGGGGTGCAGGCAGTTTACATGTAGAAGTCGGCCAGGTTCTTCCCCACTAGTTTGGCGGACCGGCCTCTCCCGATGCTGCTGTACATCTCTATGGTGGCATGTGCCAGGTCCTGCAGAGACACAAGGTGGGTAAGAGGTGAAAGGTGGGTCTCAGGGGATGTGAGAGGTTGGGGTTCTGCATTTCCTTACCAGGTAATGCTTCTCAAACGACTCCTCTGAGGATAGCGCCTCCTGCAGCTTCTTGTAGGGACTCTGCGCCGTGTTCGCTGCGGAGGAGAAAAGAGATAAATACATTGGAGGAAGAGAAACAGAAGGGAGGGTCGTCACCCTGCACACAGGAAGCTCACCTGTCTCTGGCCTCTCCGCTCCTAACCCAGCCAGTAAATCCACCGTCCTCTGCAGGTCCTCCGAGCATGGGCCGGACTCCGACACCAAACCACACAGGGATCCAAGAGCCTGCAGCTAGAACCACCAAGATCCCGTCAGGAGATGTATCGGCTGCGCAACTCCACATGACATGGCACCAGGCTCGCACCTCATACAGTGACCCACACGACACAACGACCCTCCTCCTCCTCATACAGTGACCCACACGACAGAACGACCCTCCTCCTCCACCTCATACAGTCACCTAAACAAGAGCGACCCTCCACCACCTCATACAGTGACCCACATGACAGAGTGACCCTCCACCACCTCATACAGTGACCCACATGACAGAACGACCCTCCACCTCATACAGTCACCTAAACAAGAGCGACCCTCCACCACCTCATACAGTGACCCACACGACAAAGCGACCCTCCACCACCTCAAACAGTGTCCCACATGACAGAGCGACCCTCCACCACCTCATACAGGGACCTGCACAACAGAGTGAACCTCCACCTCCTCATACAGTGATCCACACGAGAGACAGTTACCCACATGACCCCATAGACCAGCATAACATCCCCACCAAGCAGAGTGACCGACAAGGCAGACTGACCTTCTCAATTGCATAGCTCCAAAGCCCCACAGTGTGGGAGATATTGGCCTCGATCTGGGCCCTCTCACAACAGCCCTCAATCCTCTGAAGAACTTCCAGACAGCTCAGGAACACCCAACAGTCCAGTGCCCCTGGGGGGACGGTCACCTGCAGGATCATACACCACGTGAATGTAAGCCTACAGTAATGAAAGCCAAGGCAGTAAACGCATGGCCTGTGAACACCTCTGCTCACCTCCAACAGCCGCAGCTCCTGCACACAGTTATGGAGGAGCTCCAGTGCTCGAGCAGAAACCTCCCAGGGTCGCTGCAGGAAGAGGAGGAGAGTGCACTGGCGGGAAAAGAGGTAACTGCGCAGTTCCAGCAGGTTGGCCCGACGTCGCTGGATCAAGTCTCTCTTCTCCATGTCAATGGGTTTCCGTAGAGCGAGACCATCCCAGCTCTGCACCGGCTGACAAAAGGAACTGAGCCAGTTTGCCCCATCTGGAACGGAATGTCACTGCGATCAGCGTCTGGTTCAAGGGAAGGTCAGTCAGACAAGGCAGAGTGTGACCTCTACTCTGTACAGGACAGAAGCCTCAGGGCTTAGAGTTGTGGGGGACATCTCTGAGTGTCTCCTGACAGACAAAGCCCATCCAGGAAGAGACCCTCATATTCAGAGGTAAGCTCTGTCCACAGTACACACATCGGCTTCAGCTACTCACCACCAGCACCAAAGTTCAGCACATACTGAGAGAAGAGGGCGTCCAACTCATCATACTGGACCAAGGCGTCCTCAAACTGCTGCAGCATCTCAAAGACAAAAGCCAACTCCTCCTGAGGACAAAGAAGACAAAGCCATGAGTGGGGCTGGAATTAACGTCACTACAAACACGGCCTAAGTCAGCGGACATTCTACAATGACCCATTATGGCCTCTATTCCAGTGTACATCCCGAGAAGGACAACCACTGGGCAGGAACGCTCAGGTCAGGGAGACAACTGCAGTCTGTGGGGAGCGGTGCCAGGTGCTTCACGCACCTTGTGTGGAGGACATCCATGAAGCAGCTTCTTACTGAAGTGCAATCAAGACGTAAAAGACCATGTCGAGGCCTGTGTCTCCACCACGTGCTCTCCACAGAGACCCCTGAGCGCCCTGACAGGAGTCCTGGAATAAGAGGACAAATCAGAGATGACTACAACCTCCCACACATTCTGACCGAGCTGGAAACTGACCTGGACCATGAAATAGTCACAGAAGCTCCAGCCAGGCTCCGTCCTCTTTTCTCGGAGTGTTCTCATCTCGTCTTCAAAGTGTCCGAGGTTACGGGTGAAGGAAGTGAGGAGCAACGTGCGCAACTTGGACAGAAAGAGAGACCAGGACTCCTGGGAGCGGGATGTTTCCTTCAGAGGGTCCACAAGTACCATGCACCTGCAGGACAAGCACCTGTCACTCCCCAGTAACAAGGACCATGAAGGACCCATCCCACCCTTCAGTGCATGCCGTTATTGATGGAGGATGAACATCTGCCACGATTCTCAGGGTTGTTAGACTTCGGAAAGACATATGGGGGGGATCCTGAGGCTCAGCCTGGGGGAGGCCAGTGAAGTAGCTAGAGGTGTGGATGACCTGCAGCACAGAGAGAGCCACCCCCGATACAGTGCACATCACATGGTAGACGTGCACCAGACAAGACTTGTGTACCAGTTCCCCATGGTCGAAGCGCCATTCTCTGAAGCCGTATCCAAACCTTACAAAATTACCAGATGACTGCGAGAAGTGAGTGGACGCTCACAACTTCATCATCACCTACATGTGCCGCCAGATGGAATGATGGCTGCCGCGTACTGTGATAGGGTAAAGCATGTGTAAAGCCGCCCATCACCTGATCTGGGCAGCGATAGACGTGCACGATAAGATGTTGGTGTATGGGGGACCGCCGCATGTTTATATGGACACGTGCAGGACACGACCCCCGCCCCATCACCGGACGCTTCGGATCTGGGCAGCGATGGACGTGCACGCTAAGATGTTGGTGTATGGGGGACCGCCGCATGTTTATATGGACACGTGCAGGACACGACCCCCGCCCCATCACCGGACGCTTCGGATCTGGGCAGCGATGGACGTGCACGCTAAGATGTTGGTGTATGGGGGACCGCCGCATGTTTATATGGACACGTGCAGGACATGACCCCGCTCCTCCCCCCGCCCCATCACCTGTCGCTTTGCTTGTTGCAGAAGTCGCTCCGGATCTTGTCAGCGATGGACGTGCGCGGTAAGATGTTGGTTTTGTTCTTCTTCTTGGCTTCACTCTCTACGACAACGATCAACCAGTCGGTGGTGCCGTGAGCGCGCAGCACATTCTGCCACTTGGTGAGGTCATCCTTGGTGGTGGCTTTATACACTTCTGTGTCCTACAAACAGTTACAGAGGCCACAGGTCACAGTCATGTACCTCACCCACAACCCCCATCCTGCCCCTGCACACAGCACAGCCGGGGTTGTATTCCACTGACCACAGAAAACCTCAGCCCCTCAAACACACAAAGCGCCAGGCGAGGCAGCGACAGGCGAGGCAGCGACAGGCGAGGCAGCCAAATACAACACCCAGAAGGAATCATACCCTCCATATAACACACACATCACCCGGGTACAGGCTTCTACCCTCCGGATAACACACACACACACACACACATCACCCAGGTACAGGCTTCTACCCTCCATATAACACACACACACACACACACACATCACCCGGGTACAGGCTTCTACCCTCCGTATAACACACACATCACCCAGGTACAGGCTTCTACCCTCCGTATAACACACACACATCACCCGGGTACAGGCTTCTACCCTCCGTATAACACACACACACATCACCCGGGTACAGGCTTCTACCCTCCGTATAACACACACATCACCCGGGTACAGGCTTCTACCCTCCGTATAACACACACACACATCACCCGGGTACAGGCGTCTACCCTCCGTAATAACACACACACACACATCACCCGGTACAGGCTTCTACCCTCCATATAACACACACACACATCACCGGGGTACAGGCTTCTACCACTCCGTATAACACACACATCACCCGGGTACAGGCTTCTACCCTCCGATAACACACACCACACTCACCCGGGTACAGGCTTCTACCCTCCGTATAACACACACACCCACATCACCCGGGTACAGGCTCTCTACCCTCCGTATAACACACACATCACCCCCGGGGACAGGCTTCTACCCTCCGTATAACACACACATCACACCGGGTACAGGCTTCTACCCTCCGTATAACACCACACATCACCCGGGTACAGGCTTCTACCCTCCGTATAACACACACATCACCCGGTACAGGCTTCTACCCTCCGTATAACACACACACACACACATCCCCGGGTACAGGCTTCTATACCCTCCGTATAACACACACACTCACCCGGGTACAGGCTTCTACCCTCCGTAAACACACACAACACCCGGGTACAGGCTTCTACCCTCCGTATAACACACACACATCACCCGGGTACAGGCTTCTACCCTCCGTATAACACACACATCACCCGGGTACAGGCTTCTACCCTCCGTATAACACACACATCACCCGGGTACAGGCTTCTACCCTCCGTATAACACACACATCACCCGGGTACAGGCTTCTACCCTCCGTATAACACACACACACACATCACCCGCATACAGGCTTCTACCCTCCATATAACACACACACATCACCGGGTACAGGCTTCTACCCTCCGTATAACACGCACATCACCCGGGTACAGGCTTCTACCCTCCGTATAACACACACATCACTCGGGTACAGGCTTCTACCCTCCATATAACACACACATCACCCGGGTACAGGCTTCTACCCTCCGTATAACACACACATCACCCGGGTACAGGCTTCTACCCTCCGTATAACACACACACATCACCCGCTTACAGGCTTCTACCCTCCATATAACACACACACATCACCCGCATACAGGCTTCTACCCTCCATATAACACACACACATCACCCGGGTACAGGCTTCTAACCCTCCGTATAACACACACATCACCCGGGTACAGGCTTCTACCCTCCGTATAACACACACATCACCCAGGTACAGGCTTCTACCCTCCGTATAACACACACATCACCCGGGTACAGGCTTCTACCCTCCGTATAACACACATCACCCGGGTACAGGCTTCTACCCTCCGTATAACACACATCACCCGGGTACAGACTTCTACCCTCCGTATAACACACACATCACCCGGGTACAGGCTTCTACCCTCCGTATAACACACACATCACCCGGGTACAGGCTTCTACCCTCCGTATAACACACACATCACCCGGGTACAGGCTTCTACACTCCATATAACACACACACATCACCCGGGTACAGGCTTCTACCCTCCGTATAACACACACATCACCCGCGTACAGGCTTCTACCCTCCATATAACACACACACACACATCACCCGGGTACATACTTCTACCCTCCGTATAACACACACATCACCCAGGTACAGGCTTCTACCCTCCGTATAACACACACATCACCCGGGTACAGGCTTCTACCCTCCGTATAACACACACATCACTCGGGTACAGGCTTCTACCCTCCGTATAACACACACACACATCACTCGGGTACAGGCTTCTACCCTCCGTATAACACACACACACATCACCCGGGTACAGGCTTCTACCCTCCATATAAACACACACACACACACACATCACCCGGGTACAGGCTTCTACCCTCCATATAACACACACATCACCCGGGTACAGGCTTCTACCCTCCGTATAACACACACACATCACCCGGGTACAGGCTTCTACCCTCCGTATAACACACACATCACCCGGGTACAGGCTTCTACCCTCCGTATAACACACACATCACCCGGGTACAGGCTTCTACCCTCCGTATAACACACACATCACCCGGGTACAGGCTTCTACCCTCCGTATAACACACACATCACCCGGGTACAGGCTTCTACCCTCCGTATAACACACACATCACCCGGGTACAGGCTTCTACCCTCCGTATAACACACACATCACCCGGGTACAGGCTTCTACCCTCCGTATAACACACACATCACCCGGGTACAGGCTTCTACCCTCCGTATAACACACACACACACACATCACCCGCATACAGGCTTCTACCCTCCATATAACACACACACACACACATCACCCGGGTACAGGCTTCTACCCTCCGTATAACACACATCACCCGGGTACAGGCTTCTACCCTCCGTATAACACACACACATCACCCAGGTACAGGCTTCTACCCTCCGTATAACACGCACATCACCCGGGTACAGGCTTCTACCCTCCGTATAACACACACATCACCCGCATACAGGCTTCTACCCTCCGTATAACACACACATCACCCGGGTACAGGCTTCTACCCTCCGTATAACACACACCATCACCCGGGTACAGGCTTCTACCCTCCATATAAACACACACATCACCCGGGTACAGGCTTCTACCCTCCGTATAACACACACATCACCCGGGTACAGGCTTCTACCCTCCATATAACACACACATCACCCGGGTACAGGCTTCTACCCTCCGTATAACACACACATCACCCGCATACAGGCTTCTACCCGCCATACACGAGCTGTAATAGACACCGCCACCCTGGGTGCACAGTATGGAGCTTCCTACCTCAGCTGGTGCGGCTGCATTTAGGCAGAATCTCACACGGCCCTGGTATATAACACAGGACGTCACAGCTCCAGACGTCAGATCCCAAGAACCCCCCCCCACACACAGACTGGTCCCAGCATAGTGTGTGGGAATCTACCAGCACTGTGACCCCATCTGACTAGGTCTCCAGGAATCCCGCACCGCCCCCATCTGTGGGAAACATATGGACATTTTCTAGTCCTGTACTGGACTGCGCTGCGGACAGACATCACCATCATATCTGCTATACAGACTGGCCCCATATACATCATCACAGAAAGAAGTCCCACCTCCCCCATACACACCACCATCATGTTCTGGACCATCTCCAAACATACACCATCCAGACCCATTGTTTTGAGCAGCAGCTGATCTCCAAAGTGACCGCCGTGAGCAGCGTGGACAGAAGCTAGACGGGCTGAGGGTGACTCTACAAGGTAGGTTGTCTGGAGCCATGCTGACTGCAGTGCATCCCACAGCTGCTGGAGGGGGCGTAAGGGGGAAGCCATAGAGCAAGCACAACCATCATAGAAACATAGAATGTGTCGGCAGATAAGACCCATGTGGCCCATCTAGTCTGCCCAATATACTGAATACTATGGATAGCCCCGGCCCTATCTTATATGGAGGATGGCCTTATGCCTATCCCATGCATGCTTAACCTCCTCCACTGTATTTGCAGCTGCCACTTCTGCAGGAAGGCTATTCCATGCATCCACTACTCTCTCAGTAAAGTAATACTTCCTGATATTACTGTTAACCCTTTGCCCCTCTAATGTAACACTCTGTCCTCTTGTAGCAGTTTTCCTTCTTGTAAATCTTCTCTCCTCTTTTACCTTGTTGATTCCCTTTATGTATTTAGCAGTTTCTCTCATCTCCCCTCTGTCTCGTCTTTCTTCCAAGCTCTACATGTTAAGGTCCTTTCATCTTTCCTGGTAAGTTTTATCCTGCAATCCATGGACCAGTTTAGTAGCTCTTCTCTGGACTCTCTCCAAAGTATCAGTATCCTTCTGGAGATATGGTCTCCAGTACTGCGCACAATACTCCAGATGAGGTCTCACTAGTGCTCTGTAGAGCGGCATGAGCGCCTCCCTCTGTCTACTGGTAATGCCTCTCCCTATACACCCCAGCATTCTGCTAGCATTTCCTGCTGCTCTATGACACTGTCTGCCTACCTTTAAGTCTTCTGAAATAATGACCCCTAAATCCCTTTCCTCAGACACTGAGGTCAGGACTGTATCACTGATTGTATATTCTGCTCTTGGGTTTTTACGCCCCAGGTGCATTATCTCGCACTTATCAACATTACATTTTAGTTGCTAGATTTTTTACCATTCTTCTAGTTTTCCTAAATCCTTTCCCATTTGGTGTATCCCTCCAGGAACATCAACCCTGTTACATATCTTTGTGTCATCAGCAAAAAGACCTACCTTACCATCAAGGCCTTCTGCAATGTCGCTGATAGATATTTAACCCCCTCAACCCCGCTAGCTTAAACCCCCTTAATGACCAGGCCACTTTTTACACTTCGGCACTGCACTACTTTCACCGTTTATCGCTCGGTCATGCAACTTACCACCCAAATGAATTTTACCTCCTTTTCTTCTCACTAATAGAGCTTTCATTTTGTGGTATTTCACTGCTGCTGACATTTTGTTTGTTATTAATCGAAATTTACCTACATTTTTGCAAAAAAATGAAATTTTTCCACTTTGTTGTAAAATTTTTCAAAAAAAACGACATCTATATATAAATTTTTCTCTAAATTTATTGTTCTACATGTCTTTGATAAAATAAAAAAATGTTAGGGTAAAAAAAAAAATAAAAAAAAATGGTTTGGGTAAAAGTTATAGCGTTTACAAACTATGGTACAAAAATGTGAATTTCCGCTTTTTGAAGCAGCTCTGACTTTCTGAGCACCTGTCATGTTTCCTGAGGTTCTACAATGCCCAGACAGTAGAAACACCCCACAAAATGACCCCATTTCGGAAAGTAGACACCCTAAGGCAGGCATGTCCAAACTGCGGCCCTCCAGCTGTTGCAAAACTACAACTCCCAGCATGCCCTAATAGCTGTAAGCTATCCAGGCATGCTGGGAGTTGTAGTTTTGCAACAGCTGGAGGGCCGCAGTTTGGACATGCCTGCCCTAAGGTATTCGCTGATGGGCATAGTGAGTTCATAGAACTTTTTATTTTTTGTCACAAGTTAGCAGAAAATTATGATTTTTTTTATTTTATTTTTTCCTTACAAAGTCTCATATTCCACTAACTTGTGACAAAAAATAAAAACTTCCATGAACTCACTATGCCCATCACAAAATACCTTGGGGTGTCTTCTTTCCAAAATGGGGTCACTTGTGGGGTAGTTATACTGCCCTGGCATTTTAGGGGCCCTAATGTGTGAGAAGTAGTTTGAAATCAAAATGTGTAAAAAATGCCCTGAGAAATCCTAAAGGTGCTCTTTGGAATATGTGCCCCTTTGCCCACCTAGGCTGCAAAAAAGTGTCACACATGTGGTATCGCCGTACTCAGGAGAAGTTGGGGAATGTGTTTTGGGGTGTCTTTTTACATATACCCATGCTGGGTGAGAGAAATATCTCTCTATAATGACAACTTTGTATAAAAAAAATAAATGTGAAAAGTTGTCTTTTGCCGAGATATTTCTCTCACCCAGCATGGGTATATGTATAATGACACCCCAAAACACATTCCCCAACTTCTCCTGAGTACGGCGATACCACATGTGTGACACTTTTTTGCAGCCTAGATGCGCAAAGGGGCCCAAATTCCTTTTAGGAGGGCATTTTTAGACATTTGGATCCCAGACTTCTTCTCACGCTTTAGGGCCCCTAAAATGCCAGGGCAGTATAAATACCCCACATGTGACCCCATTTCGGAAAGAAGACACCCCAAGGTATTCAATGAGGGGCATAGCGAGTTCATAGATTATTTTTTTTGGCACAAGTTAGCGGAAATTGTTTTGTTTTTTGTTTTTTCTCACAAAGTCTCCCTTTCCGCTAACTTGGGACAAAAATTTAAATCTTTCATGGACTCAATATGCCCCTCACGGAATACCTTGGGGTGTCTTCTTTCTGAAATGGGGTCACATGAGGGACATGTGTGCAGATAGCCTATCACACACCTTATATACCCACAGAGGGATGTGTGTGCAGACAGCCTATCACACCTTATATACCCACCGAGGGATATGTGTACAGACAGCCTATCACACCTTATATACCCACCGAGTGATATGTGTGCAGACAGCCTATCACACACACCTTATATTCCCACCGAGGGATATGTGTGCAGACAGCCTATCACACACCTTATATACCCACCGAGGGAAATGTGTGCAGACAGCCTATCACACACCTTATATACCCACCGAGGGATATGTGTACAGACAGCCTATCACACCTCATATACCCACCGAGGGATATGTGTACAGACAGCCTATCACACCCCTTATATACCCACCGAGGGATATGTGTGCAGACAGCCTATCACACCTTATATACCCACCGAGGGATGTGTGTGCAGACAGCCTATCACACCCCTTATATACCACCGAGGGATATGTGTGCAGACAGCCTATCACACCTTATATACCCACCGAGGGATATGTGTACAGACAGCCTATCACACACCTTATATTCCCACCGAGAGATATGTGTGCAGACAGCCTATCACACCTTATATACCCACCGAGTGATATGTGTGCAGACAGCCTATCACACACCTTATATTCCCACCGAGGGATATGTGTGCAGACAGCCTATCACACCCCTTATATACCCACCGAGGGATGTGTGTACAGACAGCCTATCACACCTCATATACCCACCGAGGGATATGTGTACAGACAGCCTATCACACCTCATATACCCACAGAGGGATGTGTGTGCAGACAGCCTATCACACCCCTTATATACCACCGAGGGATATGTGTGCAGACAGCCTATCACACCTTATATACCCACCGAGGGATATGTGTGCAGACAGCCTATCACACACCTTATATACCCACCAAGGGATATGTGTACAGACAGCCTATCACACCTTATATAGCCACCGAGGCATATGTGTGCAGACAGCCTATCAGACACCTTATATACCCACCGAGGGATATGTGTGCAGACAGCCTATCACACCCCTTATATAGCCACCGAGGGATATGTGTACAGCCTTTGGCGCATTGGAACCAATACATTTTAATACTGTATGGAGCTCCAGCTCCTGCTCCGTACAGTTTTGGAACGAAGTTTTATGCGAATCGACTTCGGATGTTTCATACTAATACCAATTCTAATAGAACCAGGGCATTTATTGGGCGATTCATGGATCAAACACCTGGTGTGAATTAAGTGTCATTCACACGTCTGTGTCAGTGCTGAAATCCGTGAGCAGGTTGTCAGTGATGCTTCTGTGAAGGATCCGTGTTGGGTCCATGTGTCAGTTTTTTGCTGTCCGTGTTGCGTCCGTGTTTCACTGACACTGAACAGCTGAAAAATTAATTTCCAAAGCATCTCTTAATCATCCGTGAAACACGGACGCAACACGAATGGCATCCGTGGTTTTCACTGACCCATAGACTATAACGGACGTGATGGATCCGTGAATACGGACACAATAGAGCATGCATCCGTGCCAAAAACACTGACCCACAGACCGCGCTAAAATACTGATGTGTGAATGAGGCTTTAGAGAACAGCAAGTTGTGCAAAAAGTCCTGAAACCCTAAACATTTGGACGTGTGCATTCAGAAGGTCAGAGGAGGTCACATTACGTTCTCCTGTAAAGGTCAGAGGGCATTGTAGGGTCAGCCTGAAATTTCACTTACTAGCTAAATAGCCCAACTTTTTGTGAGTAGTTTGTATCATCACATCCTATACAGACGACGTCCCGGAGCGTCCCCCGACATATATCATCACATCCTATACAGACGACGTCCCGGAGCGTCCCCCGACATATATCATCACATCCTATACAGACGTCCCGGACCGTCCCCCGACATATCTCATCACATCCTATACAGACGACGTCCCGGAGCGTCCCCCGACATATCTCATCACATCCTATACAGACGACGTCCCGGAGCGTCCCCCGACATATCTCATCACATCCTATACAGACGACGTTCCGGAGCGTCCCCCGACATATCTCATCACATCCTATACAGACGACGTCCCGGAGCGTCCCCCGACATATCTCATCACATCCTATACAGACGACGTCCCGGAGCGTCCCCCGACATATCTCATCACATCCTATACAGACGACGTCCCGGAGCGTCCCCCGACATATCTCATCACATCCTATACAGACGACGTCCCGGAGCGTCCCCCGACATATCTCGTCACATCCTATACAGACGACGTCCCGGAGCGTCCCCCGACATATCTCATCACATCCTATACAGACGACGTCCCGGAGCGTCCCCCGACATATCTCATCACATCCTATACAGACGACGTCCCGGAGCGTCCCCCGACATATATCATCACATCCTATACAGACGACGTCCCGGAGCGTCCCCCGACATATATCATCACATCCTATACAGACGACGTCCCGGAGCGTCCCCCGACATATCTCATCACATCCTATACAGACGACGTCCCGGAGCGTCCCCCGACATATCTCATCACATCCTATACAGACGACGTCCCGGAGCGTCCCCCGACATATCTCATCACATCCTATACAGACGACGTTCCGGAGCGTCCCCCGACATATCTCATCACATCCTATACAGACGACGTCCCGGAGCGTCCCCCGACATATCTCGTCACATCCTATACAGACGACGTCCCGGAGCGTCCCCCGACATATCTCATCACATCCTATACAGACGACGTCCCGGAGCGTCCCCCGACATATATCATCACATCCTATACAGACGACGTCCCGGAGCGTCCCCCGACATATATCATCACATCCTATACAGACGACGTCCCGGAGCGTCCCCCGACATATCTCATCACATCCTATACAGACGACGTCCCGGAGCGTCCCCCGACATATCTCATCACATCCTATACAGACATCCCGGAGCGTCCCCCGACATATCTCATCACATCCTATACAGACATCCCGGAGCGTCCCCCGACATATCTCATCACATCCTATACAGACGACGTTCCGGAGCGTCCCCCGACATATCTCATCACATCCTATACAGACATCCCGGAGCGTCCCCCGACATATCTCATCACATCCTATACAGACGACGTTCCGGAGCGTCCCCCGACATATCTCATCCTATACAGACATCCCGGAGCGTCCCCCGACATATCTCATCACATCCTATACAGACGACGTCCCGGAGCGTCCCCCGACATATATCATCACATCCTATACAGACGTCCCGGACCGTCCCCCGACATATCTCATCACATCCTATACAGACGACGTCCCGGAGCGTCCCCCGACATATATCATCACATCCTATACAGACGACGTCCCGGAGCGTCCCCCGACATATCTCATCACATCCTATACAGACGACGTTCCGGAGCGTCCCCCGACATATCTCATCACATCCTATACAGACGACGTCCCGGAGCGTCCCCCGACATATCTCATCACATCCTATACAGACGACGTCCCGGAGCGTCCCCCGACATATATCATCACATCCTATACAGACATCCCGGAGCGTCCCCCGACATATCTCATCACATCCTATACAGACAACGTTCCGGAGCGTCCCCCGACATATCTCATCACATCCTATACAGACGACGTTCCGGAGCGTCCCCCGACATATCTCATCACATCCTATACAGACGACGTTCCGGAGCGTCCCCCGACATATCTCATCACATCCTATACAGACGACGTCCCGGAGCGTCCCCCGACATATCTCATCACATCCTATACAGACGACGTCCCGGAGCGTCCCCCGACATATCTCATCACATCCTATACAGACGACGTCCCGGAGCGTCCCCCGACATATCTCATCACATCCTATACAGACGACGTCCCGGAGCGTCCCCCGACATATCTCATCAGATCCTATACAGACGACGTCCCGGAGCGTCCCCCGACATATCTCATCACATCCTATACAGACGACGTCCCGTAGCGTCCCCCGACATATCTCATCACATCCTATACAGACGACGTTCCGGAGCGTCCCCCGACATATCTCATCACATCCTATACAGACATCCCGGAGCGTCCCCCGACATATCTCATCACATCCTATACAGACGACGTTCCGGAGCGTCCCCCGACATATCTCATCACATCCTATACAGACGTCCCGGAGCTTCCCCCGACATATATTATGACGTCCTATACAGACGACGTCCCGGAGCGTCCCCCGACATATATTACGACGTCCTATACAGACGACGTCCCGGAGCGTCCCCCGACATATCTCATCACATCCTATACAGACGACGTCCCGGAGCGTCCCCCGACATATCTCATCACATCCTATACAGACGACGTCCCGGAGCGTCCCCCGACATATATCATCACATCCTATACAGACGACGTCCCGGAGCGTCCCCCGACATATCTCATCACATCCTATACAGACGACGTCCCGGAGCGTCCCCCGACATATCTCATCACATCCTATACAGACATCCCGGAGCGTCCCCCGACATATATCATCACATCCTATACAGACGTCCCGGACCGTCCCCCGACATATCTCATCACATCCTATACAGACGACATCCCGGAGCGTCCCCCGACATATCTCATCACATCCTATACAGACGACGTCCCGGACCGTCCCCCGACATATCTCATCACATCCTATACAGACGACGTCCCGGAGCGTCCCCCGACATATATCATCACATCCTATACAGACATCCCGGAGCGTCCCCCGACATATCTCATCACATCCTATACAGACAACGTTCCGGAGCGTCCCCCGACATATCTCATCACATCCTATACAGACGACGTTCCGGAGCGTCCCCCGACATATCTCATCACATCCTATACAGACGACGTCCCGGAGCGTCCCCCGACATATCTCATCACATCCTATACAGACGACGTCCCGGAGCGTCCCCCGACATATCTCATCACATCCTATACAGACGACGTTCCGGAGCGTCCCCCGACATATCTCATCACATCCTATACAGACGACGTCCCGGAGCGTCCCCCGACATATCTCATCACATCCTATACAGACATCCCGGAGCGTCCCCCGACATATCTCATCACATCCTATACAGACATCCCGGAGCGTCCCCCGACATATCTCATCACATCCTATACAGACGACGTTCCGGAGCGTCCCCCGACATATCTCATCACATCCTATACAGACATCCCGGAGCGTCCCCCGACATATCTCATCACATCCTATACAGACGACGTTCCGGAGCGTCCCCCGACATATCTCATCCTATACAGACATCCCGGAGCGTCCCCCGACATATCTCATCACATCCTATACAGACGACGTCCCGGAGCGTCCCCCGACATATATCATCACATCCTATACAGACGTCCCGGAGCGTCCCCCGACATATCTCATCACATCCTATACAGACGACGTCCCGGAGCGTCCCCCGACATATCTCATCACATCCTATACAGACGACGTCCCGGAGCGTCCCCCGACATATCTCATCACATCCTATACAGACGACGTTCCGGAGCGTCCCCCGACATATCTCATCACATCCTATACAGACGACGTCCCGGAGCGTCCCCCGACATATCTCATCACATCCTATACAGACGACGTCCCGGAGCGTCCCCCGACATATCTCATCACATCCTATACAGACGACGTCCCGGAGCGTCCCCCGACATATCTCATCACATCCTATACAGACAACGTCCCGGAGCGTCCCCCGACATATCTCATCACATCCTATACAGACATCCCGGAGCGTCCCCCGACATATCTCATCACATCCTATACAGACGACGTTCCGGAGCGTCCCCCGACATATCTCATCACATCCTATACAGACGTCCCGGAGCGTCCCCCGACATATATTACGACGTCCTATACAGACGACGTCCCGGAGCGTCCCCCGACATATATTACGACGTCCTATACAGACGACGTCCCGGAGCGTCCCCCGACATATCTCATCACATCCTATACAGACGACGTCCCGGAGCGTCCCCCGACATATCTCATCACATCCTATACAGACGACGTCCCGGAGCGTCCCCCGACATATATCATCACATCCTATACAGACGACGTCCCGGAGCGTCCCCCGACATATCTCATCACATCCTATACAGACGACGTCCCGGAGCGTCCCCCGACATATCTCATCACATCCTATACAGACATCCCGGAGCGTCCCCCGACATATATCATCACATCCTATAAAGACGTCCCGGACCGTCCCCCGACATATCTCATCACATCCTATACAGACGACGTCCCGGACCGTCCCCCGACATATCTCATCACATCCTATACAGACGACGTCCCGGAGCGTCCCCCGACATATATCATCACATCCTATACAGACATCCCGGAGCGTCCCCCGACATATCTCATCACATCCTATACAGACAACGTTCCGGAGCGTCCCCCGACATATCTCATCACATCCTATACAGACGACGTTCCGGAGCGTCCCCCGACATATCTCATCACATCCTATACAGACGACGTCCCGGAGCGTCCCCCGACATATCTCATCACATCCTATACAGACGACGTCCCGGAGCGTCCCCCGACATATCTCATCACATCCTATACAGACGACGTTCCGGAGCGTCCCCCGACATATCTCATCACATCCTATACAGACGACGTCCCGGAGCGTCCCCCGACATATCTCATCACATCCTATACAGACATCCCGGAGCGTCCCCCGACATATCTCATCACATCCTATACAGACGACGTTCCGGAGCGTCCCCCGACATATCTCATCACATCCTATACAGACGACGTTCCGGAGCGTCCCCCGACATATCTCATCACATCCTATACAGACATCCCGGAGCGTCCCCCGACATATCTCATCACATCCTATACAGACGACGTTCCGGAGCGTCCCCCGACATATCTCATCCTATACAGACATCCCGGAGCGTCCCCCGACATATCTCATCACATCCTATACAGACAACGTTCCGGAGCGTCCCCCGACATATCTCATCACATCCTATACAGACAACGTTCCGGAGCGTCCCCCGACATATCTCATCACATCCTATACAGACGACGTCCCGGAGCGTCCCCCGACATATATCATCACATCCTATACAGACATCCCGGAGCGTCCCCCGACATATCTCATCACATCCTATACAGACGACGTTCCGGAGCGTCCCCCGACATATCTCATCCTATACAGACCTCCCGGAGCGTCCCCCGACATATCTCATCACATCCTATACAGACAACGTTCCGGAGCGTCCCCCGACATATCTCATCACATCCTATACAGACAACGTTCCGGAGCGTCCCCCGACATATATCATCACATCCTATACAGACATCCCGGAGCGTCCCCCGACATATCTCATCACATCCTATACAGACAACGTTCCGGAGCGTCCCCCGACATATCTCATCACATCCTATACAGACAACGTTCCGGAGCGTCCCCCGACATATCTCATCACATCCTATACAGACGACGTCCCGGAGCGTCCCCCGACATATCTCATCACATCCTATACAGACGACGTCCCGGAGCGTCCCCCGACATATCTCATCACATCCTATACAGACGACGTCCCGGAGCGTCCCCCGACATATCTCATCACATCCTATACAGACGACGTCCCGGAGCGTCCCCCGACATATCTCATCACATCCTATACAGACGACGTCCCGGAGCGTCCCCCGACATATCTCATCACATCCTATACAGACGACGTCCCGGAGCGTCCCCCGACATATCTCATCACATCCTATACAGACATCCCGGAGCGTCCCCCGACATATCTCATCACATCCTATACAGACGACGTTCCGGAGCGTCCCCCGACATATCTCATCACATCCTATACAGACGTCCCGGAGCGTCCCCCGACATATATTACGACGTCCTATACAGACGACGTCCCGGAGCGTCCCCCGACATATATTACGACGTCCTATACAGACGACGTCCCGGAGCGTCCCCCGACATATCTCATCACATCCTATACAGACGACGTCCCGGAGCGTCCCCCGACATATCTCATCACATCCTATACAGACGACGTCCCGGAGCGTCCCCCGACATATATCATCACATCCTATACAGACGACGTCCCGGAGCGTCCCCCGACATATCTCATCACATCCTATACAGACATCCCGGAGCGTCCCCCGACATATATCATCACATCCTATACAGACGTCCCGGACCGTCCCCCGACATATCTCATCACATCCTATACAGACGACATCCCGGAGCGTCCCCCGACATATCTCATCACATCCTATACAGACGACGTCCCGGAGCGTCCCCCAACATATCTCATCACATCCTATACAGACGTCCCGGAGCGTCCCCCGACATATATCATCACATCCTATACAGACGTCCCGGAGCGTCCCCCGACATATATTACGACGTCCTATACAGACGACGTCCCGGAGCGTCCCCCGACATATATTACGACGTCCTATACAGACGACGTCCCGGAGCGTCCCCCGACATATCTCATCACATCCTATACAGACGACGTCCCGGAGCGTCCCCCGACATATCTCATCACATCCTATACAGACGACGTCCCGGAGCGTCCCCCGACATATCTCATCACATCCTATACAGACGACGTCCCGGAGCGTCCCCCGACATATCTCATCACATCCTATACAGACGACGTCCCGGAGCGTCCCCCGACATATATCATCACATCCTATACAGACAACGTCCCGGAGCGTCCCCCGACATATCTCATCACATCCTATACAGACATCCCGGAGCGTCCCCCGACATATCTCATCACATCCTTTACAGACGACGTCCCGGAGCGTCCCCCGACATATCTCATCACATCCTATACAGACATCCCGGAGCGTCCCCCCGACATATATCATCACATCCTATACAGACGTCCCGGACCGTCCCCCGACATATATCATCACATCCTATACAGACGACGTCCCGGACCGTCCCCCGACATATATCATCACATCCTATACAGACGACGTCCCGGAGCGTCCGACATATCTCATCACATCCTATACAGACGACGTCCCGGACCGTCCCCCGACATATATCATCACATCCTATACAGACGACGTCCCGGACCGTCCCCCGACATATATCATCACATCCTATACAGACGACGTCCCGGACCGTCCCCCGACATATATCATCACATCCTATACAGACGACGTCCCGGAGCGTCCGACATATCTCATCACATCCTATACAGACGACGTCCCGGAGCGTCCCCCGACATATCTCATCACATCCTATACAGACGACGTCCCGGAGCGTCCCCCGACATATCTCATCACATCCTATACAGACGACGTCCCGGAGCGTCCCCCGACATATATCATCACATCCTATACAGACGTCCCGGAGCGTCCCCCGACATATATCATCACATCCTATACAGACGTCCCGGAGCGTCCCCCGACATATATTACGACGTCCTATACAGACGACGTCCCGGAGCGTCCCCCGACATATATCATCACATCCTATACAGACGTCCCGGAGCGTCCCCCGACATATATCATCACATCCTATACAGACGTCCCGGAGCGTCCCCCGACATATATTACGACGTCCTATACAGACGACGTCCCGGAGCGTCCCCCGACATATATCATCACATCCTATACAGACGTCCCAGACCGTCCCCCGACATATATCATCACATCCTATACAGACGTCCCAGACCGCCCCCCGACATATATCATCACATCCTATACAGACGACGTCCCGGAGCGTCCCCCGACATGGTGAGTGGACAGAAAACAGATGCCAGACAAGCACCCCCTGTGTACACAGCAGCCCCTTTTCATCCAGGATTCCCACCACATCTTTGACCTGGAGTTCTTGCCTTTTCTGGCGATATACAGTCAGCCACTTAGACTGAGTTTCCATCTTTTAACATGGCAGGACAGCCAATCAAGAAAAACCTTGAAGGAACCTAGGTATCTATCAGCAGTGGTGACCCAGCTATGGCATAACTGCGATGTACTGGCATGTCCTAGATGGGCAATGTCTGCAGATGGATGGATTCACCTCATCTATAGGTTTAATCTCTACTTTCTTAGATGTATTCTCCGCCTGACATACATGAAGTCAGTTTCTTCACTGGTCCTGGTCCATAAAGGGCAAGTAATGAAGAAGATTCATGGAGCTGGCCTGCTCGTAGACGTAGCCTCAGATGTTGAAGAAGTATCTTCTGGCCTCTTGTCCTGGCCACGCAGACTGAATGTAACTGACAGGGATGACATCTTAACTTTCCCAGGAAAGGACTGGTGTCTGAGACCACCAGTGGTGTGTGGTCCTCTTCACCACACGTGACTTCTCTCGGTTTATCGCTCACATATAGCATTCACGCTGCCACTTGACAAGTAGAAGGTCCTTACCTGAGGATGCCCCCAGCACTGCAGTGTAGAGCCATTGATATCGGGGCCTCAGATTATCACTTAACCCCTCATTGTCTACTAATTAGGGAGAAACCTGCAGATACTCACACAGCACTCTGTCCAGTAGATGTGCAGGAACGGGAAGGTCAGAAGAGCCTTGTTCCCTTCTTTAGGCAGAAGTTCCTCCTTAAATTGGACAAAGTTGGACTCAAGGTGGATCATCTTAGGAGCACGACCATACGCCCTAAGAGTGAGAAGAAGAGGGTCACTCGATTTGGAGGGGGATACTCAACAACAGGGACCCTGATGTCAGACAGACGTCCCATGTTATTCTACAGAGTCCACCTGAAGGCAACAGATGTGACAAGCAACCAAACCTCAGGAGGGCTACCCACACCGCACTCACCTCCGCCATTCCATGGGCTCCCGAGGAAGCTGCTGGGTGAGGGTGGAATAAACTGCAGTAAACAAACTCTGGTCTCCGGCACCTTAAAAACCAGCAAAACCCAACGTCAAACACAGAGGAACGAGGTGGCGTATATACAAAAGACATGCATCCCCCTCCATATATAGGACCTGTATACAAGCGACAGGTCTCCTCCCCCTCTTACTGTACCTATATACAGGTGACGTGATGTGCTCTCCTCAATACACAGTACCCAAATAGTCTACATGTAGGCTCCTCCAAAAGCAGCACCTATACAATAACCTCCTCCATATACCGTACCTGTATATGCCAAAAAGAGGAGCATATAGGCAGCAAAATCTACAGGTGTATATATGGGGGCAGTACAGGAGTATATAGGGGTACACACAGGATCTACAGGCAGCAGAATGTACAGGTGTATATATTGGGGCAGTTACAGGAATATATAGGGGTACACACAGGATCTATAGAGGAGTGAAAAGGGGTACACAGGATATACAGGGGACGCATAGAGCGGCACACCGTATATATAGAGCAGTATAGAGGGGTACACGGGGGCACCCAGGGTGTATATAGGGGCACCCAGGGTGTATATAGGGGTACATCGTATATATAGAGCAGTAAATAGGGGCACCCAGTATGTATAGAGCAGTATTTAGGGGCACACAGGATATATATAGGGGTACACAGGATGTATATAGGGGTACACAGGATGTATATAGGGGTACACAGGATGTATAGAGCAATATAAAGGGGCACAGGATGTATATAGGGGTACATAGCATCTATAGAGCAGTATATAGGGGCACACAGGATGTATATAGGGGCACACAGGATGTATATATATTATATATATATATATATAGAGAGAGAGAGCAGTATAGGGGGGCACACTGAGTGTATAGAGCAGTATATAGGGGCACACAGGGTGTATATAGGGGCACACAGGGTGTATATAGGGGCACACAGGGTGTATAGAGCTGTATATAGGGGCACACGGGGGTGTATATAGGGGCACACGGGGGTGTATATAGGGGCACACGGGGGTCTATATAGGGGCACACGGGGGTGTATATAGGGGCACACGGGGGTGTATATAGGGGCACACGGGGTGTATATAGGGGCACACGGGGGTGTATATAGGGGCACACGGGGGTGTATATAGGGGCACACGGGGGTGTATATAGGGGCACACGGGGGTGTATAGAGCAGTATATATGGGTACACGGGGTGTATATAGGGGTACACAGGGTGTATAGAGCAGTATATAGGGGCACACGGGGTGTATAGAGGTGTATATAGGGGCACACGGGGTGTATATAGGGGCACACAGGGTGTATATAGGGGCACACAGGGTGTATATAGGGGCACACAGGGTGTCTATAGGGGCACACAGGTGTATATAGGGGCACACAGGGTGTATATAGGGGCACACAGGGTGTATATAGGGGCACACAGGGTGTATATAGGGGCACACAGGGTGTCTATAGGGGCACACAGGGTGTATATAGGGGCACACAGGGTGTATATAGGGGCACACAGGGTGTATATAGGGGCACACAGGGTGTATATAGGGGCACACAGGGTGTATATAGGGGCACACAGGGTGTATAGAGCAGTATATAGGGGTACACAGGATGTATAGAGCAGTATATAGGGGCACACAGGGTGTATATAGGGGTACACAGGGGTGTATATAGGGGAACACACGGTGTATATAGGGGTATATAGGGTACACAGGGTGTATAGAGCAGTATATAGGGGTACACAGGGTGTATATAGGGGCACACGGGGGTGTGTATATAGGGGTATATAGGGGTACACGGGGGTGTATATAGGGGTACACACAGGGTGTATATAGGGCTACACAGGGTGTATAGAGCAGTATATAGGGGTACACACAGGGTGTATATAGGGGTACACAGGATGTATAGAGCAGTATATAGGGGTACACACAGGGTGTATATAGGTGTATATAGGGGTACACAGGGTGTATATAGGTGTATATAGGGGTACACACAGGGTGTATAGAGCAGTATATAGGTGTATATAGGGGTACACACAGGGTGTATATAGGGGTACACACAGGGTGTATATAGGGGTACACACAGGGTGTATATAGGGGTACACACAGGGTGTATATAGGGGTACACACAGGGTGTATATAGGGGTACACACAGGGTGTATATAGGGGTACACACAGGGTGTATATAGGGGTACACACAGGGTGTATATAGGGGTACACACAGGGTGTGTACCTATATACAGGTGACGTGATGTGCTCTCCTCAATACACAGTACCCAAATAGTCTACATGTAGGCTCCTCCAAAAGCAGCACCTATACAATAACCTCCTCCATATACCGTACCTGTATATGCCGAAAAGAGGAGCATATAGGCAGCAAAATCTACAGGTGTATATATGGGGGCAGTACAGGAGTATATAGGGGTACACACAGGATCTACAGGCAGCAGAATGTACAGGTGTATATATTGGGGCAGTTACAGGAATATATAGGGGTACACACAGGATCTATAGAGGAGTGAAAAGGGGTACACAGGATATACAGGGGCCAGCGGGACGCATAGAGCGGCACACCGTATATATAGAGCAGTATAGAGGGGTACACGGGGGCACCCAGGGTGTATATAGGGGCACCCAGGGTGTATATAGGGGTACATCGTATATATAGAGCAGTAAATAGGGGCACCCAGTATGTATAGAGCAGTATTTAGGGGCACAGGATATATATAGGGGTACACAGGATGTATATAGGGGTACACAGGATGTATATAGGGGTACACAGGATGTATAGAGCAATATAAAGGGGCACAGGATGTATATAGGGGTACATAGCATCTATAGAGCAGTATATAGGGGCACACAGGATGTATATAGGGGCACACAGGATGTATATATATTATATATATATATATATATATATATATATAGAGAGAGAGAGAGCAGTATAGGGGGGCACACTGAGTGTATAGAGCAGTATATAGGGGCACACAGGGTGTATATAGGGGCACACAGGGTGTATATAGGGGCACACAGGGTGTATATAGGGGCACACAGGGTGTATATAGGGGCACACAGGGTGTATATAGGGGCACACAGGGTGTATATAGGGGCACACAGGGTGTATATAGGGCACACAGGGTGTATAGAGCAGTATATAGGGGGACACAGGGTGTATATAGGGGTACACAGGATGTATAGAGCAGTATATAGGGGCACACAGGGTGTATATAGGGGTACACAGGGGTGTATATAGGGGAACACACGGTGTATATAGGGGTATATAGGGGTACACAGGGTGTATAGAGCAGTATATAGGGGTACACACAGGGTGTATATAGGTGTATATAGGGGTACACAGGGTGTATATAGGTGTATATAGGGGTACACACAGGGTGTATAGAGCAGTATATAGGTGTATATAGGGGTACACACAGGGTGTATATAGGGGTACACAGGATGTATAGAGCAGTATATAGGGTCACACAGGGTGTATATAGGGGTACACACAGGGTGTATATAGGGGTACACACAGGGTGTATATAGGGGTACACACAGGGTGTATATAGGGGTACACACAGGGTGTATATAGGGGTACACACAGGGTGTATATAGGGGTACACACAGGGTGTATATAGGGGTACACACAGGGTGTATATAGGGGTACACACAGGGTGTATATAGGGGTACACACAGGGGAGCGGTGGGTGGCTCCGCACACGTCTACATGGGGTCGGGGGCTCTTACAGGTGACTATGGGCTTGTTCTCCATGGTGTACACCACCCCTGCTTCTCCGGTTCCCCCAGGCCCCGCCCCTTCCATGGGCTCCGGTCACGGCTCCATTCCGGGCTCAGCAGTCACCGCGCAGTCACTTCCGGCTTCCTCCTCACCCGGCCAATCATTTCCGGAATATGCGGAGGCCTGGCATTGGCTAGATGGTGACAAGGGGGCGTGGCTTGTAGTCCGCCGCGTACTGGTCAGCTCCAGAGAGGCGTGCGTGTTATAGTCAGGGGGATTGGCTAATAGACTACCACGTGATGGACGCCGTTCCGCCATCTATGACATGGGCATATTGGGCTCAGAGTCTGCGTGCTGCCCTTACCTCCCCTGTCATGTGCTGAGACGTGTATGACGTCAGACGTAGATGTTGTCATGGAGTTAGGTTGGGGCTGTGCAGCTGCTGGTGCTGCCTCCTGGTGACAGCATTTCTGTGACTATTTAGGGCCCGGAGGTGACGTCATTTCTTTAGGGCCCATTCACCTGACCGTATATTGTTGTCTGTGTCCGTATTCAGTTCCGTTGCGGTTCTGTGAACGCGCTCTGAGGCAGCGGCCTGTACGGAGAGATCGTCTCGGGGGTCTTATGTGGAACCCCATTATACCCCTACACCGGAGAGGGGGTCATTCTGAGAAGATAGCTCTTATTTCTCTTCTGTTGCGGTGGCCATGGCTTCCTTTGCATCAACCAGTTCTGGTCAAGTGCTTGGTTGGGGCTCAGCCTGCCTCCATCTGTATCTCTGAAGTCCTGCCTGCCTCCATCTGTATCTCTGAAGGCCTGCCTGTCCTCCGTCTGTATCTCTGAAGGCCTGCCTGTCCTCCGTCTGTATCTCTGAAGGCCTGCCTGTCCTCCGTCTGTATCTCTGAAGGCCTGCCTGTCCTCCGTCTGTATCTCTGAAGGCCTGCCTGTCCTCCGTCTGTATCTCTGAAGGCCTGCCTGTCCTCCGTCTGTATCTCTGAAGGCCTGCCTGTCCTCCGTCTGTATCTCGAAGGCCTGCCTGTCTCGTCTGTCTCTGAAGGCCTGCCTGTCCTCCGTCTGTATCTCTGAAGGCCTGCCTGTCCTCCGTCTGTATCTCTGAAGGCCTGCCTGTCCTCCGTCTGTATCTCTGAAGGCCTGCCTGTCCTCCGTCTGTATCTCTGAAGGCCTGCCTGTCCTCCGTCTGTATCTCTGAAGGCCTGCCTGTCCTCCGTCTGTATCTCTGAAGGCCTGCCTGTTCTCCGTCTGTATCTCTGAAGGCCTGCCTGTTCTCCGTCTGTATCTGAAGTCCTGCCTGTTCTCGTCTGTATCTCTGAAGGCCTGCCTGTCCTCCGTCTGTATCTCTGAAGGCCTGCCTGTCCTCCATCTGTATATCTGAAGGCCTGCCTGTCCTCCATCTGTATCTCTGAAGGCCTGACTGTCCTCATCTGTATATCTGAAGGCCTGCCTGTCCTCCATCTGTATCTATGAAGGCCCTGCTGTCCTCATCTATCTCTGAGGCCTGCCTGTCCTCCATCTGTATCTCTGAAGTCCTGCTGTCCTCCATCTGATATCTGAAGTCCTGCGCTGTCCTCCATCTGTATATCTCTGAAGGCCTGCCTGTCCTCCATCTGTATCTCTGAAGGCCTGCCTGTCCTCCATCTGTATCTCTGAAGGGCCTGCCTGTCCTCCATCTGTATCTCTGAGGCCTGCCTGTCCTCCATCTGTATCTCTGAAGGCCTGCCTGTCCTATCTGTATCTTGAAGGCCTGCGTCCTCATCTGTATCTCTGAAGCTGCCTGTCCTCCATCTGTATCTCTGAAGTCCTGTGTCCTCCTGTATCTCTGAAGTCCTGCCTGTCCTATCTGTATCTCTGAAGTCCTGCCTGTCCTCCATCTGTATCTCTGAAGTCTGACTCGTCCTCCATCTGTATCTCTGAAGGCTGCCTGTCCTCCATCTGTATATCTTGAAGGCCTGCCTGTCCTCCATCTGTATCTCTGAAGGCCCGCCTGTCCTCCATCTGTATATCTGAAGGCCCGCCTGTCCTCCATCTGTATGAAGCCCGCCTGTCCATCTGTATCTCTGAAGGCCTGCCTGTCATCCATCTGTATGTCTGAAGGCCTGCCTGTCCATCTGTATCCTCTGAAGGCCTGGCCTGTCCTCCCATCTGTATCTCTGAAGTCTGCCTGTCCTCCATCTGTATCTCT